>NC_090653.1:29965186-30205186 GCF_040937935.1 Hyperolius riggenbachi | reverse complement strand
AAGTGAGCAACTGTGGTTACCCACAATGCACCACTGCTGAATATGCAAATGATCTCATTAGGCCCCTGTAAGCCAGGCAAGCATCCAGAACCGCTGGTGTATAGCAAGCCTATAGCTTTAAATATTACACAACCACACCAACCCCACGTGTAGACAGCCTGTTTTGGGCATTTGGCCCTCATCAGTACATGGCAGGGATTGATACGGCTGTATGAGATAGGGCTTGATACGGCTGTATGAGATAGGGCTTGATACGGCTGTATGAGATTGGGCTTGGACCAGTACAACAGAGTAACCAAGCAGCTCAGGGTGACCCAAACCACTAGGAGTGTAAAGGAGGATAAAACATACCGAAAAGCCCTTCTACTAAAAAGCAATGCTTGATGTGAGAACCTGAACTGAAAATTAAAAATAACCATACATAGGTCATACTTGCCTCCCGTGTAGTCTACTCCTGGCCATTACCGCCTAGCAGCTTCTTGGTCAGCATACTGGTAAACCATAGCTCCCAACTGTCCCTCTTTGGTAGCCCTGTCCCTCTGTCCCTCTTTCCTCCTCATTTGTCCCTCTTTCAGGACTTTGTCCCTCTTTCTATGTAAATATTTATATTTCTCTACTACAAAATGTGTTTGATTGACTCTAACCTTTATTCCCATTCTTTAAATTGATATATTACTCATTTTAAAATGTTAATATGAAGGAAAATGAACCAGGATATAAAGGATCAGTGTGGTTTGAATTATTAAACAACATATTTTTCTTATGAAATCTTTATGCGTGACTAGGGGTGTGGCAGAGGCGTGATCAGGGCTGTGGCAGGGGAGTGGCTTAAGTGTTCCTCTTTCTTATCTTCAAAAAGTTGGGAGGTATGGGTAAACTGAAATATCACCCACTTGAGCCATACGGAAACATGGACATTACCTTGCACATTTAGTTGCAACTGACGCAGCTGATATATAACTGACAGCAACTGGTATGTTTCAGTTCTGACAAAATATTGTCAGAACTGGAAGGGATTGTTGTAAGAAGAAAATGGTGAGCTTTTGAGAGGAACTGATGGCAAGGTAAGTATGTAATATTCATTTGCAGCTACATCATGTGTTTATTTTAAATAATTGTACTTAGCTCAGATTCCCTTTAAAACAGAAGGAAATTTGCAATAAATCAGCTACAAGTGAACCTTTGTGGTTAACCACAATGCACCACTACTGAATATGCAAATTATCTCTTTTCACCCCTGTAAGCCACTTGGTGTGATTTGCCTTCTTAAAACAGAAGGTATTTGCAATAATTTAGCTATAAGTGAACATTTCATTTTTGTTTACCCACAATATCGAGTTTCACTTGTATGGAAGTGACTATTGAGAACAATGTCCAATGATGTCCACAAGATGGTGCTATGACTTAACTAAGGAGAACATTTTAATTGAAAAACCTGGATCAAACGCTGAATTTCAGGAGCGGAGTGATCTGCACAACATTGTTACTCAGGACTAAAAGTCCATACACACCAGAGGCAGACATAGGCCAGTGCAGGCCGTGCAGCTGCACAGAGACCCCATGCCCTTTTTTTTCCTGACTCCTGCCCTGCTGTAAGACAGCAGGAGCCCTGAACTCTGGGCTTAAGGCCACATGCCCGGGAAAAATGGCAATGCATTGTACACCACCACAAAGCCGGGCATGCGGTACCCTCTGGGCCCTTCACAAAGGGAAGGAACCCCTAGGCTTCTCCGCCCTCTGAGCAAGAGCTCAGGCCACATGCCTGTAACGATCGGTGTAACACAGAGAGGGTCTGATTACCGGTGATCTGCAGTATCACCGAGAATACAGATATATACCCGATTATTGATGATCTGCAGTATCACCGATAATCAGATATATCTCTAACCTCTGGACACCTGAGTGATAAGAGTGTTTGGTGCAACAGTAATACTTTGAGGAGAGCACCCGAGAGAAGGGTGCTAAACAGTGGGAGATAATGCTTGAGATCAGGTTCCTTCCACAGGTCTGAAGCTCCCCGAGGGGCGGAGCTAGGTTGAGAGTGGGAAGGACAGAACGTGAGTGACACCAATGAGGAAGTGTCACTGACAGATCTGTGAACTATCTCCTAACAGGAGAGAGAGTTCTCGAGGTCGGACAGGCCAGGTCGTTAACACACGGACAGATAAAGTACAGAGACAGTATACAGGGGCAGAATCCTAAGACCAGCAGAGTTTGGCAACAGAGTATCAGAATAACAAAGGTACAGAATCAGAGATCAGAAGAGTGGTCAGGAAAGCAGAAGGTCATAACAGATAATCAACAATGCCTAGACTTGAGTGTGAGCTCCTAGATTCTCAACACTCCTGGAACTAGACTAGATAATAATAATGATACAGATGGTACAGAATTCCTAGACTAAGGTGTGAGTTCCTTGGCCATCAACACCTTGGAAACTGGTCTAGATAATAACACAGATAATAATACAATTCCTAGGCTAAGGTGTGAGCTCTGTGATCATCAACACCTACGAAACTGTCTAATAAACACAGATACTGACAAGGTCTGAGTGCTACCACGTAGTGATCGCAACGCCAGACACCAGAGAAATGACCAGCACCCAGTATATATACACCAGCGCTCTCTAGCGCCTCCCCTAAGTGCTGGACCAATGGAAGTTACTGAAATTGTCAGCTGACTGGCTTGGTCAGCTGACTCCCATCTGACTGCCATAAAGGCCCTGCCTCTCTGCGCGCGCGTCCTCCTGAACCAGTGTGGACTATCAGTCCCAGCCACACCAGACATGTGTTGTAATGTTCCTACTGTGTTGAATGCGGAATCCGCCGCACCACTGTCCGTGCGTGCGGCGTTTTCTCCGCATGCAGCATCACTGACAAGAGTAGGCCTATGCGTGCTACCTGCCGCGTTGGACGCGGAATCCGCCGCCCTGTTGTCTGGGCATGCGGCGGTTTCTCCGCGCTCCAACTGCGCGCTAGCTGCCATGTTGAACGTGGAATCAGCCGCCTTACTTTGAGTACTAGTGGCGGCTTTTCCGCGTTTCCTCACAATGCACATGCAAGAGCTCAGAGGGTTGGAGAGCCCTTCTCCCCTTGCCAGAGGCATTCCCATTGACTTTCATTATGTGTGTTTTGGCAGCCATCCTGCACAATATGCAACAGAGCCAGCGTTTTTGAAAATGCATACTGTAAAACACATTGAAAACGCATATACGTTTTTTTATATGTGTTTTTTCCTGCAGCCCATAGACTTCCATTAGCGGCAAAGACACAGGGCTTGATTCACTAACCGGCGCTAAGTGTTAGCGCCGGAGTGAAAAGCCACTTAGTGCCCGAAATGTAGCTTTGCACACATTAATAGCAGCGCAAAGCAACATCGCCCAGAAGACCACCCACATTGCGCACATCGCTGCTGGACAGTAATAGTGCACGGTGCAACGTTATCGTCGCCCCCGCTGCCTTGTAAACAAAAACGGCGCATTGGGTCCCCTCGAAACGGCTTCGGGGGCACCCGATGCACCGTTTTCATTTACAAGGCAGCGGGTGCGACATTTACAAGGCAGTGGGTGCGACATTTACAAGGCAGCGGGTGCGACATTTACAAGGCAGTGGGTGCGACATTTACAAGGCAGCGGGTGTGACGGTAACGTCGCACCGTGCACTATTGCTGTCCAGCTGCGCTGCGCGCGATGTGGGTGGTCCTGTGGGTGCAAACCACCTAACGCTGTGGTTTGCGCCCATAAACTATTAAGACCTCCTAACCGGCTTAGCGCTGGTTGGTGAATCGAGCTCACAGTGTTTTGCGCAATGCTAGCGTTTCTGCTATGTGTGCACCCAGCCTCAATGTAACCCCTCCATCCAATTAGAACTTTGAGTCAGTTGTCCAATTTCTTTTGAACCCATGAAATGAAGGCATTAAAAACATGCTTCTGTTGCCTCACATTTTTATGCGATCGTTTTGTTCACCATGCTGAATGAAAGCTGAAAGTCTGCACTTCACTTGCATGTGAGTTTTTTCTTTTAAAATTCATTGTGGTAATGTACAGAACCAAAATTGAAAAAAAAAAAAGTTCTGTCCAAATATTTATACCGGCGACTCTGCTGTATATATACAGTTGGGTATATATATTCAGCAGAGTTGCCGGTATCCAGCACCGCAAGGGATCGCCGGATGCTGGGTACAGAACACATAGCGAACACATAGCGAGTTCGACCCGCCCCCTATACTACATAATTGGGCTAAACTTTGACCCTGTACATCACAGTCAGCAGACACATGGCAGCCAATCAGGCTGCACTCCCTCCTTGACCCCCCCCCCCTTAAAAAAGGCAGCAGCGTCTGCCATTTTCTCACTCCATCTACTGCCTGCTTTAGTGAGAAAAGGGAGAGGTGGCTACAGAGATATGGAAAAGGTTAGTTAGGTCTTGTTAGCTTGCTCCTTGCTGATATTTGTTGCTGAAAAGCACCACAAAAAAATCTCTTTTTTTTGTGTGTGTGCCACTGACACTGCATATACAGCCCTGTCTGTCACAGCTGGCCCTTGCTAATTGCTATACTGTGCCAGGCCCAGCACAGTCAGTGTATACCTTTCACTGCATCTGTGTGACTGCACATTGTATTATACCAGTAGTCAGTACCTTTCACTGCATCTGTGTGACTGCACATTGTATTATACCAGCAGTCAGTGTATACCTTTCACTGCATCTGTGTGACTGCACATTGTATTATACCAGCAGTCAGTGTATACCTTTCACTGCATCTGTGTGACCGCACATTGTATTATACCAGCAGTCAGTGTATACCTTTCACTGCATCTGTGTGACTGCACATTGTATTATACCAGCAGTCAGTGTATACCTTTCACTGCATCTGTGTGACTGCACATTGTATTATACCAGCAGTCAGTGTATACCTTTCACTGCATCTGTGTGACTGCACATTGTATTATACCAGCAGTCAGTGTACACCTTTCACTGCATCTGTGTGACTGCACATTGTATTATACCAGTAGTCAGTGTATACCTTTTACTGCATCTGTGTGACTGCACATTGTATTATACCAGCAGTCAGTACCTTTCACTGCATCTGTGTGACTGCACATTGTATTATAGCAGCAGACAGTGTATACCTTTCACTGCATCTGTGTGACTGCACATTGTATTATACCAGCAGTCAGTACCTTTCACTGCAACTGTGTGACTGCACATTATATATATTATATGCATTCGTGGACTCTGGTGTTGGGAATGCAGACTTTAGTAGCGAGTCAGGAGGACTAAGCTGTCAGTGCGGCAGCGCAAAACGACCATGGCACCTCACTGGTAGTACCACAGTATGATAATGCTGCACAAAAAAATATATGCATCCGTGGACTGACAGTGGGAACGCAGACTTTAGTAGCAAGTCAGAAGGACTAAGCAGTCAGTGTGGCTGTACTGAACGACTATGGCACCTCACTGGTAGTACCACAGCCAAAAAAATGAACCAAGGCAGGCAGGTTCTAACTTGCTTTGGAAAGGCAGGCATGGTTAAGGCCCGGTTCACATTAGCGGTCGCCGTCCGGAATCGCCGTGCCGGAGCCGGACCGCATGCGCAACAGACAGAACGGACGCACGGCATAGCAATGAAAGTCTATGCGTCCGTTCACATGCGTCCGTTTCGTCCGGACCGGAGCCGGACCGGATCCGGACTCCGGCATAAGATCCAACATGCGCTATTTTTTGGTCCGGCTCCTCCGGCAGACGTATCCGGAGTGGAGCCGGACTGTTGCATCCGGCCAATAGAAACCAATGAGAACTGGAGAGCGCACAACACACTGGCTATAAAAACCGGACGTTCTACCCCACTTCCTATGCTTTTTCTAGTGGCCATTTTGGATGGGGACCACATGGGCCCAGCGTTCACAGAGTGGAGCAGCAGTGATTTCATGCTGGAGCTCTTTGGCAGCAACATGTCTGATGATATGTCTGATAACGAGGAGGTGAGGCCTTCTCCCCACATAGTAGTAGGTGAACAACAGGAAGGAGAGAATTCCCAGGTACGAGTAAAAAATGACTGGATCCATGGTCCCAACTGCAGTCTCTGTATCCACGGATGGTCTCCACACGTCCACCTGTCTCCAACAATGACCCCAGAGCTTCTGCTGACCTCCCAGACCCCAGGTATTTACAGGTTGTTATCTCTTTAAGAAACCGGATCCGGACCGCAACCGTGTTCATACCACACGGAAAACGGATGCAAACGGACTGGATCCGGACCTGATCCGGATAGGAACCGTACGGATTAGGTCCGGTCCGGATCCGGTGCGGTCCGGACATCCGTTCCGGTTTTTACAAAACCGCAAGTGTGAACGGGGCCTAAATTGCAGCAGCCACTTTATATCCCCCTGTGGCTGACAATAGGGGCCAGGAAGTCACCTACCACCCAAGCCTGGTTTATTTTCAGGAAGGTGAGTTTGTCCACAATGGTGTGGGACAGCCGAGGCTAGCTAACTAAAAACAACTATCAAGTACAGTATCAGAGCAATGTAAGAAATGAAAACGCTGTTTTTTGACACACAAAACTGAAGCAACAATGGCCTGGAGATGATCCTCTCAGTGCCACAGTCTAGCAAGGATGGAGCTTTTCATCATGGCCGCCGCTTTATATACAGGAGGGGAGAGCATAGCCTCCCCTCCTATGATTGGTTGCTAGGGCCTTGCTGGGGGCCTCTGATTGGCCCAAGGAAGTCATTTCCATCCATTTCCACTAATTACGACCTAACCACTAGAGATGTGGCGAACGGTTCCCGAACCGTTCGCCGGCGAACATCTCTAAATTCATGGGCCTCTTACTACTTCCGGGTCGCAATGACCCGGAGTAGTACGCCTGCGCTGCCCGGCGGAGCGCGTCCTAGATCGCACTCCCGTTGCCGGGCACTCTCTGCGCATGTGCGTGACGTCATGAGTGACGTCACGCTCATGCGCAGAGAGCGCCCGGCAACAGGAGCGCGATCTAGGACGCGCTCCGCCGGGCAACGCAGGCGTACTACTCCGGGTCATTGCGACCCGGAAGTAGTAAGAGGCCCAGAGAGGTTCGCCAGGCGAACTGTTCGGCCCAACTCTACTAACCACGGCTTTCCGCCGCATTCATGATTGTGAATGCATTCCGGATACACAAAATCACGGCTTGTCCTGGCCGTGCTCCGTGGTTCAATTTCAATCCACGGGTCCGGATTTCGAAGCCGAATAGTCAAAAAATGCTTGTGAATCATGGGTTATCCATGATCATGAGTTTGTGTGGTGAGCACCGATACAGCTAAGGAGTTGTGGGCCCCAATGCAAGTTTTACATTTGGGCCCCCCAAGCACTCTATACATAACAATTGGCCAATGGCAACTACAGTGTCAAAGGTACAGGAAAGGATGGGGAACAGTTTATTAATGATTACCACTAATCAAAGTATCTATAGAAGTGATTGTTATGAGCACAGAAACTAATACTGCAGTTGAGGGAGGGAACCTCAGGGCCCCTCTGGCCCAAGGGCCCTGATGCGGTTGCAACCTCTGCACCCCACTATTGCTACGCCCCTGTATAAAAAAAGTATACATACCTGGGGCTTCCCCCAGCCCCTCCAGGCTGATCGCTCCCTTCCCGCTTTCCTGTGCCACCTGGATCCTCCGCTATTCAGCTGGTAAAGACCTTTGGTCAGGGCCAGTCGGACCATGCGCAGCCTGGCTGCGCGCTCCCCCATCGCGCTCCCATCACTGGGAGTGTTCTGTGCCTGCCCAGTAGTATTGTTCAGGTGCAGAATGTTCACAGTTATGGGAGCACGATGGGACATACACTCCAAATCAATGGACTTTACGGGACAAATAGTGGAGGAACCAGGTGGAGTGGGAGGACAGCGAGGGAGCAAGGGTATGTATATTTTTTTTATATCCCCCCTTCTCATGTTCCCTTTAAAGTGAATCCAAGATAAACTTTTACTCATTGCATAATTGTGTTCCTTTCATATAGTTTATAGGGCATTCCGCAAGCTAAATATTTTTTTTTAATACTTTATTTCCCTATAAACTAAACAAGCCTCGCCCACAGCTTTTCAGAGAGCCTTGGCACTCAGTCCCATGTAGCAAGGGCGTATGGGAGCTCAGTATGGGCAGGAGGAGGAGGAGGTTACTAGCCAGAGATTTCAGAGGCAGAGAGGAGGAGGGAGGAGGAGGGGGGAGTGAAATTTTCCACAGACTGAGTGCTGGAGATGCTATCAGCTTGCCTCAGTGTAGTGTGACAAACAGAACATGGCTGCCCTCATTGTATCACAGCAATAAATAATCATAAACTTTTTAAGCTGTTTGCAGCTAGATTTGCTGTGTAAACTATCTAAACTTTAGATAAGATATATAGGCCTCGATTCACAAAGCGGTGATAACCCAGTTATCACGCCTAAAAGACTTTAGGCGTGATGACCTTTTCACCACTGAGTTATCACTGATTTTTCCTGCTCTTCGCGCGAAGTTACCGCGCGTAAGCGCGTTCGCGCGTACGCGCATGAGAGCGCGCGCAAAGTCCCATAGGGCTTAATGGGAGCTTCGCGCGAAGCGTCGGGTGTTGCGCGCGCACTTACGCGCGTACGCGCGGCAACTTCGCGCGAGTTTCTTCTTATCATGCCTAAAGTGACTTTAGGCGTGATAAGGGCCTTTTCACCACGGTGCTAACACTTTGCACCGCTTGGTGAATCGAGCCCATAGACAAGTTACTTGTTATAGTTACTTTTTCATCTCAGATCCGCTTTAATCCATCTCTGCCTCGCCATATCTCCCAACTTTTTGAGATAAGAAAGAGGGGCACTTAGGCCACACCCATAGTAAAGCCCCCGCCACACCCCTAGTCACACATACCACAAAGCTTTCAGAAGAAAAATAGTCTGTTCTATTTTTCAAACCACACTGGTCTTTTCTATCCTGGTTCATTTTCCTTCATAATTAAACACGTTTTTCAGTAGATAAAATACACGTTTACATAGATCTGTACCTGAATGCTGAAAGAGGGACAGAGGTACTTAGTTTCCAAAGAGGGACAGTTGGGAGCTATGGCCCCTGAGGTCTGCAAGGTTGCTTAAAGTGTACCAGAATTGAATATAGTAAAATGATTTATATCTGGGGCTTCTTTCAGCCCCCTTTAGTCCGTCAGCTCCCTCTCCATCCTCCCAGTCCCTTGGTAGTGCCACTGTAAAAGTCTGGTAAATGTATTTGGGACCAACCAGTGACATTTTTATCAAACAAATCTATCAAACTGAAAAGTCTTTTGCTATTAAATTGATTTGTTTATGTTTAGCTTAAAGAGAACCTGTAACCAAAAAAAAGTTCCCCTGGGGGGTACTCACCTCGGGAGGAGGAAGCCTCAGGGTCCCTGTAGCTGCAGGCAGTCCAGTGCTGGCTCCCCTGAAGTGTCCCGGAATCCTCCTTCTACAAGCCTGACAAGAGTTAAGTGCTGATTTATTTACCTTGCCTGGCTCCAGCGGGGGCGCTGTTGCGGCTCTCCGCATGGAGATAGGTGGAAATAGCCAATTTCTGTCGGGTCCGCTCTTCCGCGCAGACGTAGGAGACTTGCACCTGCGCAGTAGAGCGGCCCGACATCGATCGGCTATTTCCACCTTTCTCCGATAGGAGAGCCGATACTACGCCTGGGCTGGAGCAGGGAAGGTAAATATTTACATCCCCACTGTTCAGAGAGTTTTATCGCCACCGCCACCGTGGGACACAGGAGGACAGGGGAAGCCTCAATAGGATCCGGAGGCTTTCCCCATCCGAGGCGAGTACCCCCCCAGGGGAGGTTTTTTTCGTTACAGGTTTTCTTTAAAGAGAACCCGAGGCAGAATATTGAAAATTTAGTGGGACCCAAAGGCATGTCATGTGCATAATGACACACCTCTGTGTTGTTCTATCGCCGCTGCCAGTCCCCTCTGCTCTCTGCTGTCCCCCTGGAAATATTGCCAGGCTAGCAGCAATCTCTTTAAAGGATACCCGAGATAACATGTGACATGATGAGATAGACATGTGTATGTACAGTGAACAGCACACAAACAACTATGATGTGTTCCTTTTTTTCTTTCTCTGCCTGAAAGAGTTAAACATTACATCAGGTATGTAAGTGGCAGTTCCTATCTGAATCATAACTGGGTCAGGCTATAGTGTGATCCTCAATTATAAGGAATTACAACTGTAAAACACTTTCCTAGCAGAAAATGGCTTCTGAGAGCAGGGAACAGATAAAAAGGGTCAATAGTTCATAGATTTTAGCTCTGGCATACTTCAATGCATGTGTCATTGAGCAAAAACAATAAAAAAGTAAAAACTTAAAAAGTAGATTTAAATAAAAAATAAACACAGACGTAACTCAGCTGTGTAGCTGACAACGTGCTGTGTTGCTATGCGGAGAGACAGAGGGATGATGAAGCGTAAGTGACGTCACACAGCGAACAGGCGAGCGGCATGCACACGGGAATCTGCTGTCACTGGGGGTGAGTTAATCCCCCAGGCGGACTGATTGCGTGTTGCAGGTCAGGGATCGGGGGCCTCTGTACGCACGCCTGATTATCAGATAAGTCAGCCATTAACAGCCAATTCAGCCGAATTTGGTCAAATGTGTGTACGAGGCTTAAAGTGAACCCAAGGGGAAAATAAACCGATGAGATAAACGATTGTTTTTATCCTCCTACTCCTAAAAATGATCTTTTTTAGATATTCCATATTATATTTAAACATTTACAAAGTTGATTGAATGTTTTGTTGTCTCTGCTCAGTGGCAGCCTATTAAGCTTCCCGAAATGGAAATACATGATTTGTTGACCTTTTCCTATCTCCCTCCCTCTCAGAAGTTGCATTCTGCCAGGAAAACATTTATGGCTGTAATTTGCTTATCAGGGATGTTTACTATATTCCTGACAAGGTACTGACAAGGCAGAAGCTGTCACTCCATACCTAAAAAATAACTCTTTCAGGCAGCAAAATAAAACAAGTGAAGCAGCCTGGTTATTAAAACCACTTAAGAACCGTAGGCTTAAACCCCCCTAGTGACCAGGCTTATTTTTACACATTAGGCCACTGCAGCTTTAAGGGCTCTCTACAGGGCCATACAACTCAGCACACAAGTGATCCCCTTTCCCCCCTTTTCTGCCCACTAACACAGCTTTCTGTTGGTGGGGCCTGATCCCGGCCAGCATGTTTATTTATTTATTTGTTTATTTATTTGTATTTTTTAAAATAAATATTACTATTTTTTGTATTATTTTATTATAACCCCGCTAGCCAATGACAGCAATTGGCTGTCATAGGCTTCAGCCTATGACAGCGGATCGTTTCTGTGTGTCTCAGGGGGACAGCCGTGTCAAATAGAGATGGTTCCAACCTCCAATTTTCGGTTCGCAAACCTCGAACTCGAACGTTCAAAAACGTTCGCGAACCGAACTGCAATAGACTTCAATGGGCAGGCGAACTTGAAATACTACAAACACTGTTTCTGGCCACAAAAGTGATGGAAAAGATGTTTCAAGGGGTCTAACACCTGGAGGGAGACATGGCGGAGTGGGATACATGCCCAAAGTCCCGGGGAAAATTATGGATTTGACGCACAGCAGAGTTATAATCCCTAAAAGGCAGAAACCACATTGCATTGCTAAAGTGGAGGCATAAAGTGCTTGAAAACATCTTGCGTGTGTATACATGATTGAAGGTAAAGAGGCGCCCTGGTTGAAATAAAAGCATCTAAAAACAGCTTAAAATCGAGGAAATAATATGAGGTGGCTTACCCTTGCTGGGTGGTTGGCGCGTGGGGTGCCGTTCGCGGGCTTTTGCGCGCGTGGGGTGCCGCGATTCGCGCGGTCGCGGACTATTGCAAACGCGTTTTGCCGCGGTCGCGTGGGTCGCGGCGTTTTGCGCGCGCGGGAGGCCGCGGGCGGCGCTTCGCGTGCTGGCTGTTTGGCGCACCCGTGCTGGACGGTTTGCGCGGCTTTGTGAATCAGGCCCATGGACTGTTGATTTTTGAACATTATATAAATACCTTCAAATGCAGCTGAACACTGCATTTGCATATTTACCATCTCCCATTTTAGATCGGCAGTCTAGATCCTTAAATTAGGTTAAATTTACTTTTTTGAAAAATCGTTTTTCTGATTGATGGATCTATCGAATCATTCGATCGTTTTCATTTAACCCAGTGGTATGTATACTATTGGGATATAAATGTATAATGCATAAGTATTCATTGTATTAACCTATAACGCGGTCGATATAGTTATACTGAGGAGCTCTTTCACTATTGTAGGCACTTTTATTGGCCTGATGAAGCGGGCTTGGACCCGCGAAACGCGTTGCCTGTGCTAAATAAAAATCTTTTGCCATATACAAGGATTTCGTTATTGAGGTAAGCCACCTCATATTATTTCCTCGATTTTAAGCTGTTTTTAGATGCTTTTATTTCAACCAGGGCGCCTCTTTACCTTCAATTGTGCATAGCTATACCCCCAAACAATCTGTGTTTGAGGGGTGGTGACAGACCACCTGTGGGTGCCCCACAGTGGACACCTGTCCCTACTTTTTCAAGGAGAGCGACCACATCCAGGTCCCGGCTGGGACTACCCCGAGTGGAGTCGGGTTTATGGTCTCCACCTGCTTCCTACGGTTGGTTGCTCTTGCAACCTCCTTTTGTGAGTAGTAATTTATTGAAATTTCTTTTTTCAATTGCATACTAATATACTACACGCAGTGTGTAAATAGACAGCTTTTTTTTCCATCTAACAGTCTCCTAGCGGCGATTGCTGCTGGGAGACTGATGACGGAGAGGAGGATGCGTGCGATCCCTCTGCCCCTAGGACCTGACGTCAATTGGCGTTGAGTGGTCCTGGGGCTGCCGCCGTATCTGTTCCAATTGGCATGGAGTGGTCGTTAACAGGTTAATATGTTTAGCACTGTACATGCACATGTTTATGTCATTATATCACATGTCACCTCAGATACACCTGAAGAAGAGATCTGATCTTGCCCCTAGGGTGACCAAAGCCCTCTTCGCCACAGTCATTATCTCAGCCAGGCAAACTGGTGTAACAACTTCTCAGAAATGTAGCCACCTGCTATGGAAACCTCTGCAGTATAAAACTTTGCAGGAAACAAGAGACATTTTCAGAGCTAGAAGTTCCTGTCCAGTCAGGTTTACTATTTAGGAAAGGAGCGGACACAGGATAGCGAGCAGGAGACGAAGATATCTGTGTCCCACCAGGCTTACAGTCTACAGGAAACACAGGATACTTCAAGAGAGGAAGAGGATCTGCCCCACCGGGCTCAGAGTGTGCTGAAAACACAGGATACTTCAAGAGAGGAAGAGGATCTGCCCCACCAGGCTTACACTTTGCAGGAAACACAGGATACCTCAAGAGAGGAGGAGGCTCTGCCCCACCAGGCTTACACTTTGCAGGAAATCCAGGTACTTCAAGAGAGGAAGAGAATCTGCCCCACCAAGCTTACAGTCTGAAGGAAACACAGGATACCTCAAGAGAGGAAGAGGATCTGCCCCACCAGGCTTACACTTTGCAGGAAACACAGGATACCTCAAGAGAGGAGGAGGCTCTGCCCCACCAGGCTTACACTTTGCAGGAAATCCAGGTACTTCAAGAGAGGAAGAGAATCTGCCCCACCAAGCTTACAGTCTGAAGGAAACACAGGATACCTCAAGAGAGGAGGAGGCTCTGCCCCACCAGGCTTACACTTTGCAGGAAATACAGGATTCTTCAAGAGAGGAAGAGGATCTGCCCCACCAGGCTTATGCTAGGCGATTGCTCTTCAATATAGTTATGGTACATAGATTATCCTGGTTGACACCCCTGTGAAGATGAGTACATACCACCTGCTTGGATGGGGCAGTTGGGGGAGGGGTTTAATACCAATGAAACCCAGGCCACTGCAGTCACAGTTGTGTCTCAGCCAGCAGTGATCGGACAGGCGGTGGATTTGTATGTTGGTGGAGAACAGAGAAGGTAGGTACCCAGAAGTGCAAGTGATCCACGGTAGACACACAGACCAGCAGATGTCGCTCGCTATTGTACAGACTTTGTTTTGGATCACATAGATTCTGCCTTGGATTACAGTCAGATGTATTGGTATTGAATCTTAAAATTTAAAATACATGTAAACATATCCAAATAAGAAGTATGTTTCTTCCAGAGTAAAACAAGCCATAAGTTACTTTTCTGCTATGTTGCTGTCACTTACAGTAGGTAGTAGAAATCTGACATTACCGACAGGTTTTGGGCTAGCCCGTCTTCTCATAGGGGGTTCTCAGGGATTTCTTTATTTTTAAGAGCACTTAGTGAATGGCAGTTGCCCTATCCAACTGCCAAATAAATGTGCAGCGAGCAGGGAAGCTGGCCAGCATCATTATATAAATCTTTTTCAGAGAATGTCTTTATAAAGAATAAAGGCCATGCTGAGAACCCCCCATGAAGAGATGGACTAACCCAAAACCTGTCGGTAATGTCAGATTTCTGATACCTACTGCAAGTGACAGCAACATAGGAGCAAAGTAATGTGTGGCTCATTTTACTCTGGAAAAACGTACTTCTTATTTGTATGTATTTTAAATTTTAAGATTTTCACGACAGTTCTTCTTTAACCAGTTCAGCCTTCAGTTGTTTTCACTTTATGCATCCGAGCAATGTTCACCGTCCATTCATTAGCCTATAACTTTATCACTACTTATCACAATGAATTGATCTACAGCTTGTTTTTTCCGCCACCAATTAGGCTTTCTTTGGGTGGTACATTTTGCTAAGAGCCACTTTACTGTAAAAGCATTTTAACAGGAAGAATAAGAAAAAAATGGAAAAAAATCATTATTTCTCAGTTTTCAGCCATTATAGTTTTAAAAGAATACATGTCTTCATAATTAAAACTCACGTATTGTATTTGCCCATCTGTCCCGGTTATTACACCATTTAAATTATGTCCCTTTCACAATGAATGGCGACAATATTTTATTTGGAAATAAAGGTGTATTTTTTCCGTTTTGCATCCATCACTATTTACAAGTTTAAAAGTAAAAAAAATAGAACTATTTCATCTTTACATTGATATTTAAAAAGTTTAGACCCTTAGGTAAATATTTACATGTTTTGTTTTTTTTAATTGTAATTTTTTTTTTATATATATTAAACATTTTATTTGGGTATTTTTGGGAGGGTGGGATGTAAATAGTATTTGTTTGGGGTAAATATATGTGCATTTTTATTTTTTTTTACATTTAGTTGTAGTTTTACTTTTTGGCCACAAGATGGCAGCCATGAGTTTGTTTACATGACGTCACTCTAAGCGTAAGATACGCTTAAATGGACGCTTAAAGCCAGATAAAGCGAAGCTTCCGAGAGAAGCTGTTGCTTTTTCTGCAGGGGAGAGGAATCAGTGATCGGCACCATAGCCCGATTCACTGATTGCCTGGCTAACAGAAAGCGGGCCGGTCGCGCGCGTGCACGCCCGTGGGAGTGCGCGGAGGCGCACGTGGCCTCCTGGACGTAGGAACTACGTCCTGGAGGCATAAATGGTTAAAGAGGCCAGACACACATAAGAGGTAAGTGGTCCAGCCAGCTGGTATGTACTTTAGTATAACTGTAAAGGCATTCAGCACTAGCGGAGTGTACTATACTGCTGGTATTACCTAGGACCTCAGTGATGGCTAACTTTGGCACTCCAGCTGTGACAAAACTACAAATCCCATCATGCCTCTGCCTCCCCGAGTTATGGTTAGAGCTGTCAGAGTATTGCAATGCCTCAGGGGACTTGTAGTTCCACCATGGCTGGAGTGCCAAGGTTAGCCAATACTGACCTAGGTACATCCTAAAGGTGGCCTTACATCCAGTGATAATGGGCAGATTCAACCAAGAGACAAATCTCTCTCTCTCTGATCCAATCTTATTAGGGAGAGAGAGAGATCTGTCAGCTGCCCTTACACCGCAGGCCGATTCTGATAAATTTCAGCATGAGGAGCTTGAATAATCAAAAGCAGCTAAAGCAGCGCGCAGCTTAAAGAGACTCTGTAACAAAATTTTCTGCCTTATTTCTTTTTATCCAATAAGTTCCTATGCCTGATCTAATGTGGTCTGTCTTACTGCAGCCTTTCCTAGTTGCACAGTGGCTGTATTATCTCTGTTATATAATCTAATCTTCTTTCCTCTGACGGCTTTGTCGGGTTCAGGCACTCAGGCAGGAATGTGCTGCTCTGCTGTGATAGGATAGAAGCTATATACACCCTCTCCAGGCCCCCTGCAGGCTCTGTATGAGTCACAGACTGAGATCCTCTCAGCCTATCACATGCCATGTCTTTTGTTTGCAAACACTGCATAAAACTGGCAATTACAAGGCAGGATCACAGCAGGGAGTGCAGAAACAGCACAGAGGGGCCCAGGAGAACATAATGAATAGAATGGTATGCTTTTTATTGTAAGAATTTTAGAGTACAGATTCTCTTTAATGTTGTGTAGTGCACGCTATGTATGCCTTACAGTAGAGCACCCTGCCATGTAAGGAGCGTTCCTTCCTTAGTTACACGCATTGCGTCCTTAGTAATGTGCGTAACATTAACTGTGGGCAGTCCTGCTCCTGTGAAGTACCATTACCGCGATACTTCACTGGAATTTTACATTTTTACAATTTTACATAACAATTTAAATTAATACAGTAGCGGCCACGAGTGAAGTATTGCGGTAATGATACTTCACAGGAGCAGGGCCACCAGCAGTTAAAGTTATGTGCATTGCTAAGGAAGCAATGCGCCTAAGGCCTGGGACCCACTACAAAACGCTATCGCTAATCGCAATCACTAGCGTTTTATATGAACGGTCTGTAAGCGATTTCATGAGCGATTTTGGTAGCGTTTATAAAAAGTGTCAGCTTGTGTAGCGATTAGTTACATAGTTACATAGTTATTTGGGTTGAAAAAAGACATACGTCCATCGAGTTCAATCAGAACTAGCGATTAGCGTTTTTAATTTTGATTGGTCCTTTCAATTAATTTTAATTGTTTTACAGTGTGCAGTCATTTGAAAACGCTAGCAAAATCTCTCTGAGCAATTACGCCAGCGTTTATATAATTTACATTGCAGAAACGCTAAACTCAAAAAATGCTGCATGTCCTGCGTTTTGCGATTTCGTAATCACATTCGCTCCAGTGGGATTTGGCCCATCCATTAACATTAGCTGAGCATTTAGGGATAATCGCTAGCGGTTTGAATCGCTCCATAAATGCTCACAAAATCACTCTAGTGGGTTCCAGCTCTAACTAAGGGAGGCACACTCCTTACATGGCGGCCAGCGCTGCTATGTAAGGCATGCATAGCGCGCACTACACAACATTAAGCTGCGCTGCTTAATGAATCAAGCCCGAAATCTCTGCTGCATCTGCCCCATCTGCAGTGGCGGAACTAAGGAGCTGTGGGCCCCGAGGCAAGTTTTACAATGGGGCCCCCCAAGCATTCTATACATAACAATTGATACGGCGCACCAAAACCTGCCAATGGCAACTACAGTGTCAGAGGTGCTAGAAGGGGATGGGTAACAGCTAGTTAATGATTACCACTATTCAAGGTATCTCTAGAAGTCATTATTATGAGCACAGGACTAATAGAGAGCTTAATATTGCAGTTGAGTGATGGCCCTTCGGGGCCCCTCTGGCCCAAGGGCCCCGATGCGGTCACAACCTCTGCAATCCCTATTGCTATGCCCCTGCCCATCTGTTGCCTCTCTGCTGCCCCCTAGTGCAAAATGTCGGGGCCGGTGTGGTCGATGAGGTGCGCGGTGGTAACAGTGAGGGATATCAGAATAAGCAACAAATGCGAAAAACCTCGGACGCTGTTGCCCCAATGTATAAATGTACCACCAGTGTGTGCATTTATACATTACCTGTCCTGTGTCACCAACAGTGATGCTGGATACCCCCAATTGCAAATTTGAGTAAATCCGGCCACGGCAGAATCAAAATCCGGATACACCATGATCGTGATCCGGATTTGAATCGGAGCTCCGAATTCGACTCGGATTTTAGCTGTGATTACATGTAGAATCCGTGATCAAGGGCGTAATCACGGATTTGACTTTAGCGTTAATAGCAAATCCCCCATACATGCTACAATCACCAAAATTGCATGGATTAAAAAGGTGATCAGTGGCTACAACTTAAAAAAAAAATCAAAAAGAACTTTTTGAGAAAATTAATTTTCAAGTTTCAAATGAAAAAGTATTCGTGATTAAAAACTGACAAAACCCACCGACTTTGGTGGATATTAGCAAAGCCCCCTTATATGCTATAAACACCAGATTTGCATAATATGTTACCTGAAAACCGGCCAACTTTAGCAGTTAATAGCAAAGCCCCCTTATATGCTATAAAAAAACAAATTTGCATGATATGTAAAAAAGAACAAAACATTTTTTTCAAAAACACCTTGTAGTTTTGAGAAAATCGATTTTAAAGTTTCAAAGAAAGTTTCAAAGGAAAAAGTATACATGTAAATGCGGTAAATACATTAACTGTCATTTACCGCATTTAAATGTATACTATTTTCCTTTGAAACTTTAAAATTTATTTTCTCAAAAACTATAAGGTCTTTTTGAAAAATTATTGAATTTGATCAAAATCACAACGTGACGGGTATCACAATGCAGATCGTGGCAAAATCATGATACAAATTCGGTGACAGTCACGATTTGCATTTTGCATTCGTAGTGTGAGCTAGCCCTAATATTTTTAAGTTGGCCATACATCTGGGGATTTGGTAGCAAATCAACGAATCGATTTGATAATAACATTAAATCAGATGCAAATTGCTGCCAGCGCAAGCATGCCTGATCAACGTTTTAACCAATTTCGACCAGTTGGTCCCAATTTTGGCCCGAAATTGGTCAAATAAATGTATCAATCAGACATGCTGTGAAATCTCGGGCCCATGTGGTTGGTCAGGTGTGTGGCGTACGATATCGGGGTGATGAATGAGACAGAACCTCTGGTGCTGCGTCCCTTAATGTAAATGTAAACTTTACCTCTCCCCCTTCCCCCGTCACCCACCGTGGTGCCCATCCATCTTCCCTTACTGCATTCATGCCTCACTGACTGCCGGCATATTGCATGTAGCGTGTGTGAAGTCCCAAACGCCCCTAGTGCTATATGCCAGTAGCCACGTGGGAAGGCAATGCAGCAGCGGGAGATGGATGGGCACTATGGTGGGCGACTGTGGACAGGTAAAATATAAATGCATGGGCAGGGCGACACAATTACATTAGGGGGGCAGAGAAGGATGCGATGAGGTGGCGGAAGCATCGTCACAAGGCGTTTCCTCCAAAATTCAATAAGAGAGAGATCTGTCTCTTTTTCAGGTGTGTGATCCAGATAGTACTACTGCAGCCAAAGGATACCAGATAACTAGTATTGTTTAAAAAGAAATAAACATGGCAGCCTCTATACCCTCTCAGTTCAAGTGTCCATTAATTCAATTTGTTGTTTTTTATTAACTTTAATGTCCAATCTATGAAAAATTACTATAGCTAGTCTTACAATCAAGAGATGATGCGGGAGAGGACTTGCCTCATCATCAGACTTTCCTTCCATACCTTCCATACATAAAAATTCATATGGTGCAACAAAACTTGCCAAGGACTTCCACAGTATAGGTGGTGTAATCAGGGGCGGGGACATGCACAGTATGGGAGGTGTAAGCAGAGGAGGGGACATCTATAGTATGAGAGGTGTAAGCAGGGGAGGGGACATCCACAGTATGAGAGGTGTGAGCAGAGGAGGGGACATCCACAGTATAAGAGGTGCAAGCAGGGGACATGCACAGTATGAGAGGTGTTAGCAGGGGAGGGGACATGCAGAGTATGAGAGGTGTAAGCAGGGGAGGTGACATGCACAGTATGAGAGGTGTAAGCAGGGGACATGCACAGTATGAGAGGTGTTAGCAGGGGAGGGGACATGCACAGTATGTGAGGTGTAAGCAGGGGAGGGGAAATGCACATCATGAGAGGTGTAAGCTGGGGAAGGGACATCTATAGTATGAGAGATGTAAGCAGGGGAGGAGACATCCACAGTATGAGAGGTGTAAGCAGAGGCGGGGACATGCACAGTATGAGAGGTGTAAGCAGGGGAGGGGACATCCACAGTATGAGAGGTTTAAGCAGGGGGGGACATGCACAGTATGAGAGGTGTAAGCAGGGGAGGGGACATCCACAGTACAAGAGGTGTAAGCAGAGGAGGGGACATGCACAGTATGAGAGGTGTAAGCAGGCGAGGGGACATCCACAGTATGAGAGGTTTAAGCAGAGGGGGGGGGGGACATGCACAGTATGAGAGGTGTAAGCAGGGGAGGGGACATGCACAGTATGAGAGGTGTAAGCAGGGGAGGGGACATGCACAGTATGAGAGGTGTAAGCAGGGGAGGGGACATGCACAGTATGAAAGGTGTAAGCAGGGGAGGGGACATCCACAGTATGAAAGGTGTAAGCAGGGGAGTGGACATGCACAGTATGAGAGGTGTAAGCAGGGGAGGGGACATGCACAGTATGAGAGGTGTAAGCAGGGGAGGGAACATGCACAGTATGAGAGGTGTCAGTAGAGGAGGGGACATGCACAGTATGAGACATGTATGCAGGGGAAGGGACATGCACAGTATGAGATGTGTAAGCAGGGGAGAGGACATGCACAGTATGTGAGGTGTAAGCAGAGGAGGGGACATGCACAGTATGAGTGGTGTAAGCAGGGGAGGGGACATGCACAGTATGAGAGGTGTAAGCAGGGGAGGGGACATGCACAGTATGAGAGGTGTAAGCAGGGGAGGGAACATGCACAGTATGAGAGGTGTAAGAAGGGGAGGGGACATCCACAGTATGAGAGGTGTAAGCAGAGGAGGGGACATGCACAATATGAGAGGTGTAAGCAGGGGAGGGAACATGCACAGTATGAGAGGTGTAAGCAGGGGAGGGGACATGCACAGTATGAGAGGTGTCAGCAGTGGAGGGGCCATGCACAGTATGAGAGGTGTAAGCAGGGGAAGGGACATGCACAGTATGAGAGGTGTAAGCAGGGGAGGGGACATGCACAGTATGTGAGGTGTAAGCAGAGGAGGGGACATGCACAGTATGAGAGGTGTAAGCAGGGGAGGGGACATCCACAGTATGAGAGGTGTAAGCAGGGGAAGGGACATGCACAGTATGAGAGGTGTAAGCAGAGGAGGGGACATGCACAGTATGTGAGGTGTAAGCAGAGGAGGGGACATGCACGGTATGAGAGGTGTAAGCAGGGGAAGGGACATGCACAGTATGAGAGGTGTAAGCAGGAGAGGGAACATGCACAGTATAAGAGGTGTCAGCAGAGGAGGGGACATGCACAGTATGAGAGGTATAAGCAGGGGAGGAGACATCGGCAGTATGAGAGGTGTAAGCAGAGGAGGGGACATGCACAATATGAGAGGTGTAAGCAGGGGAGGGATATCCACAGTATGAGAGGTGTAAGCAGGGGAGGAGACATCCACAGTATGAGAGGTTTAAGCAGGGGAGGAGACATCCACAGTATGAGAGGTGTAAGCAGAGGAGGGGACATGCACAATATGAGAGGTGTAAGCAGGGGAGAGAACATGCACAGTATAAGAGGTGTAAGCAGGGGAGGGGACATGCACAGTATGAGAGGTGTCAGCAGGGGAGGGGCCATGCACAGTATGAGACATGTAAGCAGGGGAAGGGACATGCACAGTATGAGAGGTGTAAGCAGGGGAGGGGACATGCACAGTATGTGAGGTGTAAGCAGAGGAGGGGACATGCACGGTATGAGAGGTGTAAGTAGGGGAGGGGACATGCACAGTATGAGAGGTGTAAGCAGGGGAGGGGACATGCACAGTATGAGAGGTGTAAGCAGGGGAGGGAACATGCACAGTATGAGAGATGTCAGCAGAGGAGGGGACATGCACAGTATGAGACATGTATGCAGGGGAGGGGGCATGCACAGTATGTGAGGTGTAAGCAGAGGAGGGGACATGCACAGTATGAGAGGTGTAAGCAGGGGAGGGGACATGCACAGTATGAGAGGTGTAAGCAGGGGAGGGGACATGCACAGTATGAGTGGTGTAAGTAGGGGAGGGGACATCCACAGTATGAGAGGTGTAAGCAGGGGAGGAGACATCCGCAGTATGAGAGGTGTAAGCAGTGGAGGGGACATGCACAATATGAGAGGTGTAAGCAGGGGAGGGAACATGCAAAGTATGAGAGGTGTAAGCAGGGGAGGGGACAGGCACAGTATGAGAGGTGTCAGCAGTGGAGGGGCCATGCATAGTATGAGACATTTAAGCAGGGGAAGGGACATGCACAGTATGAGAGGTGTAAGCAGGGGAGGGGACATGCACAGTATGTGAGGTGTAAGCAGAGGAGGGGACATGCACAGTATGAGAGGTGTAAGCACGGGAGGGGACATGCACAGTATGAGAGGTGTAAGCTGGGGAGGGAACATGCACAGTATGAGAGGTGTCAGCAGAGGAAGGGGCATGCACAGTATGAGACATGTAAGCAGGGGAAGGGACATGCACAGTATGAAATGTGTAAGCAAGGGAGGGGACATGCACAGTATGTGAGGTGTAAGCAGAGGAGGGGACATGCACAGTTTGAGAGGTGTAAGCAGGGGAGAGGACATGCACAGTATGAGAGGTTTTAGCAGGGCAGGGGACATGCACAGTATGAGTGGTGTAAGCAGGGGAGGGAACTCCACAGTATGAGAGGTGTAAGCAGGGGAGGGGACATGCACAGTATGAGAGGTGTAAGCAGGGGAGGGGACATCCACAGTATGAGAGGTGTTAGCAGGGGAGGGGACATGCACAGTATGAGAGGTGTTAGCAGAGTAGGGGACATGCACAGTTTGAGAGGTGTAAGCAGAGGAGGGGACATGCACAGTTTGAGAGGTGTAAGCAGGGGAGGGGACATGCACATTATGAGAGGTGTAAGCAGGGGAGGGGACATGCACAGTATGAGTGGTGTAAGCAGGGGAGGGGACATGCACAGTATGAGAGGTGTAAGCAGGGGAGGGGACATGCACAGTATGAGAGGTGTAAGCAGGGGAGGGGACATGCACAGTATGAGTGGTGTAAGCATGGGAGGGGACATCCACAGTATGAGAGGTGTAAGCAGGGGAGGAGACATCCGCAGGATGAGAGGTGTAAGCAGAGGAGGGGACATGCACAATATGAGAGGTGTAAGCAGGGGAGGGAACATGCAAAGTATGAGAGGTGTAAGCAGGGGAGGGGACAGGCACAGTATGAGAGGTGTCAGCAGTGGAGGGGCCATGCATAGTATGAGACATTTAAGCAGGGGAAGGGACATGCACAGTATGAGAGGTGTAAGCAGGGGAGGGGACATGCACAGTATGTGAGGTGTAAGCAGAGGAGGGGACATGCACAGTATGAGAGGTGTAAGCACGGGAGGGGACATGCACAGTATGAGAGGTGTAAGCAGGGGAGGGAACATGCACAGTATGAGAGGTGTCAGCAGAGGAAGCGGCATGCACAGTATGAGACATGTAAGCAGGGGAAGGGACATGCACAGTATGAAATGTGTAAGCAAGGGAGGGGACATGCACAGTATGTGAGGTGTAAGCAGAGGAGGGGACATGCACAGTTTGAGAGGTGTAAGCAGGGGAGAGGACATGCACAGTATGAGAGGTGTTAGCAGGGCAGGGGACATGCACAGTATGAGTGGTGTAAGCAGGGGAGGGAACTCCACAGTATGAGAGGTGTAAGCAGGGGAGGGGACATGCACAGTATGAGAGGTGTAAGCAGGGGAGGGGACATTCACAGTATGAGAGGTGTTAGCAGGGGAGGGGACATGCACAGTATGAGAGGTGTTAGCAGAGTAGGGGACATGCACAGTTTGAGAGATGTAAGCAGAGGAGGGGACATGCACAGTTTGAGAGGTGTAAGCAGGGGAGGGGACATGCACATTATGAGAGGTGTAAGCAGGGGAGGGGACATGCACAGTATGAGTGGTGTAAGCAGGGGAGGGGACATGCACAGTATGAGAGGTGTAAGCAGAGGAGGGGACATGCACAGTTTGAGAGGTGTAAGCAGGGGAGGGGACATGCACATTATGAGAGGTGTAAGCAGGGGAGGGGACATGCACAGTATGAGAGGTGTAAGCCTGGGAGGGGACATGCACAGTATAAGAGGTGTAAGCAGGGGAGGGGACATGCACAGTATGAGTGGTGTAAGCAGGGGAGGGGGACATGCACAGTATGAGAGGTGTAAGCAGGAGAGGGGACATGCACAGTATGAGAGGTTTTAGCAGGGGAGGGGACATGCACAGTATGAGAGGTGTTAGCAGGGGGGGGGACATGCGCAGTATGAGACATTTAAGCAGGGGAAGGGACATGCACAGTATGAGAGGTGTAAGCAGGGGAGGGGACATGCACAGTATGTGAGGTGTAAGCAGAGGAGGGGACATGCACAGTATGAGAGGTGTAAGCACGGGAGGGGACATGCACAGTATGAGAGGTGTAAGCAGGGGAGGGAACATGCACAGTATGAGAGGTGTCAGCAGAGGAAGGGGCATGCACAGTATGAGACATGTAAGCAGGGGAAGGGACATGCACAGTATGAAATGTGTAAGCAAGGGAGGGGACATGCACAGTATGTGAGGTGTAAGCAGAGGAGGGGACATGCACAGTTTGAGAGGTGTAAGCAGGGGAGAGGACATGCACAGTATGAGAGGTGTTAGCAGGGCAGGGGACATGCACAGTATGAGTGGTGTAAGCAGGGGAGGGAACTCCACAGTATGAGAGGTGTAAGCAGGGGAGGGGACATGCACAGTATGAGAGGTGTAAGCAGAGGAGGGGACATGCACAGTTTGAGAGGTGTAAGCAGAGGAGGGGACATGCACATTATGAGAGGTGTAAGCAGGGGAGGGGACATGCACAGTATGAGTGGTGTAAGCAGGGGAGGGGACATGCACAGTATGAGAGGTGTAAGCAGAGGAGGGGACATGTACAGTTTGAGAGGTGTAAGCAGGGGAGGGGACATGCACATTATGAGAGGTGTAAGCAGGGGAGGGGACATGCACAGTATGAGTGGTGTAAGCAGGGGAGGGGACATGCACAGTATGAGAGGCGTTAGCAGGGGAGGGGACATGCACAGTATGAGAGGTGTTAGCAGGGGAGGGGACATGCACAGTATGAGTGGTGTAAGCAGGGGAGGGGACATGCACAGTATGAAAGGTGTAAGCAGGGGAGGGAACATGCACAGTATGAGAGGTGTCAGCAGAGGAGGGGACATGCACAGTATGAGACATGTAAGCAGGGGAAGGGACATGCACAGTATGAGATTTGTAAGCAGGGAAGGGGACATGCACAGTATGTGAGGTGTAAGCAGAGGAGGGGACATGCACAGTATGAGAGGTGTAAGCCAGGGAGGGGACATGCACAGTATAAGAGGTGTAAGCAGGGGAGGGGACATGCACAGTATGAGTGGTGTAAGCAGGGGAGGGGGACATGCACAGTATGAGAGGTGTAAGCAGGAGAGGGGACATGCACAGTATGAGAGGTTTTAGCAGGGGAGGGGACATGCACAGTATGAGAGGTGTTAGCAGGGGAGGGGACATGCGCAGTATGAGAGGTGTAAGCAGGGGAGGGGACATGCACAGTGTGAGAGGTGTTAGCAGGGGAGGGGACATGCGCAGTATGAGAGGTGTAAGCAGGGGAGGGGACATGCACAGTATGAGAGGTGTAAGCAGGGGAGGGGACATGCACAGTATGAGATGTGTAAGCAAGGGAGGGGACATGCACAGTATGTGAGGTGTAAGCAGAGGAGGGGACATGCAAAGTTTGAGAGGTGTAAGCAGGGGAGAGGACATGCACAGTGTGAGAGGTGTAAGCAGGGGAGGGGACATGCACAGTATGAGTGGTGTAAGCAGGGGAGGGGACATGCACAGTATGAGAGGTGTAAGCTGGGGAGGGGACATGCACAGTATGAGAGGTGTTTGCAGGGGAGGGGACATGCACAGTATGAGAGGTGTAAGCAGGGGAGGGGAAGGCCACAGTATGAGAGGTGTATGCAGAGGAGGGGACATGCACAGTATGAGAAGTGTCAGCAGAGGAGGGGACATGCACAATATGAGAGGTGTAAGCAGGGGAGGGGACATGCACAGTATGAAATGTGTAAGCAAGGGAGGGGACATGCACAGTATGTGAGGTGTAAGCAGAGGAGGGGACATGCACAGTTTGAGAGGTGTAAGCAGGGGAGAGGACATGCACAGTATGAGAGGTGTTAGCAGGGCAGGGGACATGCACAGTATGAGTGGTGTAAGCAGGGGAGGGAACTCCACAGTATGAGAGGTGTAAGCAGGGGAGGGGACATGCACAGTATGAGAGGTGTAAGCAGGGGAGGGGACATCCACAGTATGAGAGGTGTTAGCAGGGGAGGGGACATGCACAGTATGAGAGGTGTTAGCAGAGTAGGGGACATGCACAGTTTGAGAGGTGTAAGCAGAGGAGGGGACATGCACAGTTTGGGAGGTGTAAGCAGGGGAGGGGACATGCACATTATGAGAGGTGTAAGCAGGGGAGGGGACATGCACAGTATGAGTGGTGTAAGCAGGGGAGGGGACATGCACAGTATGAGAGGTGTAAGCAGAGGAGGGGACATGCACAGTTTGAGAGGTGTAAGCAGGGGAGGGGACATGCACATTATGAGAGGTGTAAGCAGGGGAGGGGACATGCACAGTATGAGTGGTGTAAGCAGGGGAGGGGACATGCACAGTATGAGAGGTGTTAGCAGGGGAGGGGACATGCACAGTATGAGAGGTGTTAGCAGGGGAGGGGACATGCACAGTATGAGTGGTGTAAGCAGGGGAGGGGACATGCACAGTATGAAAGGTGTAAGCAGGGGAGGGAACATGCACAGTATGAGAGGTGTCAGCAGAGGAGGGGACATGCACAGTATGAGACATGTAAGCAGGGGAAGGGACATGCACAGTATGAGATGTGTAAGCAGGGAAGGGGACATGCACAGTATGTGAGGTGTAAGCAGAGGAGGGGACATGCACAGTATGAGAGGTGTAAGCCTGGGAGGGGACATGCACAGTATAAGAGGTGTAAGCAGGGGAGGGGACATGCACAGTATGAGTGGTGTAAGCAGGGGAGGGGGACATGCACAGTATGAGAGGTGTAAGCAGGAGAGGGGACCTGCACAGTATGAGAGGTTTTAGCAGGGGAGGGGGCATGCACAGTATGAGGTGTTAGCAGGGGAGGGGACATGCGCAGTATGAGAGGTGTAAGCAGGGGAGGGGACATGCACAGTGTGAGAGGTGTTAGCAGGGGAGGGGACATGCGCAGTATGAGAGGTGTAAGCAGGGGAGGGGACATGCACAGTATGAGAGGTGTAAGCAGGGGAGGGGACATGCACAGTATGAGATGTGTAAGCAAGGGAGGGGACATGCACAGTATGTGAGGTGTAAGCAGAGGAGGGGACATGCACAGTATGAGAGGTGTAAGCAGGGGAGGGGACATGCACAGTATGAGTGGTGTAAGCAGGGGAGGGGACATGCACAGTATGAGAGGTGTAAGCAGGGGAGGGGACATGCACAGTATGAGAGGTGTTTGCAGGGGAGGGGACATGCACAGTATGAGAGGTGTAAGCAGGGGAGGGGAAGGCCACAGTATGAGAGGTGTATGCAGAGGAGGGGACATGCACAGTATGAGAAGTGTCAGCAGAGGAGGGGACATGCACAATATGAGAGGTGTAAGCAGGGGAGGGGACATGCACAGTATGAGAGGTGTAAGCAGGGGAGGGGAAGGCCACAGTATGAGAGGTGTAAGCAGAGGAGGGGACATGCACAGTATGAGAAGTGTCAGCAGAGGAGGGGACATGCACAATATGAGAGGTGTAAGCAGGGGAGGGGACACGCACAGTATGAGACATGTAAGCAGGGGAAGGGACATGCACAGTATGAGAGGTGTAAGCAGGGGAGGGGACATGCACAGTATGAGACATGTAAGCAGGGGAAGGGACATGCACAGTATGAGAGGTGTAAGCAGGGGAGGGGACATGCATGATTACCACTATTCAAAGCACAGATAGACATGATCATTACCAGCGTAGCACCATTGAAATGCTAATACTGCAGTTGAGGGAGGGCCCCTAGTGGGCCCCTCTGGTACAAGAGCTCCGGTGTGGTCATGCCCTCTGCATCCCCTATTGCCGTCCCATAACAATTACAATCTTTATAGGTAGGAAGCTAGAAAGGGTAAGGAAATAAGGTCTGACAAAACAGCTGCAACGCCAATTAATTATGCAAAAATGTAAATGTTTATTCACTCACAATAGTCACAGAATTCAAATTTCCACATTTCTGATCAAAAATCGGAAAACGGATTTGAATTCCGCGAGAATCTGATTTACCTTAACTTTGTAATTTTAGCCCAATCACAGAACTTGGAAGCATTCAGAGGATGCTGAATTTTATTTTTGCAAAAATTAGCTCACCACAGTAATCACAAGAATATTTTCCTAGTTTTTTATTCATATTTTTTGCATTCTCTTATACAAAAAAATGACTAATGAAATACTCCTGGAAAATCAGAAAATTGGAAATCAGAAAAATGGGAAATGGGAAATTGGCATTGGTTGAAAAGGGAATTTGCGTAAAAGCGGAAATGGGCATTTTTGACCATCCCTACAATTAACTACAAACATTTATAAACCATAGGGATGCTCATTCGGATTTCTATGAAATGCAATTTCCGAAATTCCGATCGGAAATCGCTTTTCCGCATCGGAATGCGGAAATCGGTAATGCAAGTGCCGTAGGCGGATTTCCGCCGGAAATCGCGGAAATTTCCGCCGGAAATCGCAGAAATTCCACCCGACTTTAACATCGATTTTCTCAAAAACTATAAGGTCTTTTTGAAAACTTTTTTTTTGCATCTAGTTCAGAAGATTCTGTTTAATAAACCCTGAAAATTTGGTGTTTCTAGGACTTAAGGGGGCTTTGCTATTAATTGCTAAAATCGGCAGATTTTTACTGTAATGTAAAATGCAGTAAATCTGCATCTGCCTATTTTCTGCATTTTACATTACAGTAAAAATCCGGCGGAAATTCCGCATTGGAATGCGGAAATTGGTAGCGGAAAGCGGAATCGGTAATTGGTACATGACGGAATGCGGATTTACCGCGGAATCGGAAATTGGCATTCCGACCCTAATAAACCAACTAAAAAGGTTTTACATGTTTGTAATCGATCTTAATGAAGTGCTCGCATGGACATGGCCAGATTTCAGGCAAGACGATAAGGCCATGGCCTTGGGCACCAGGAAGCAAGGGGCGGGCTATGGGCTGGCACATTCATGCAGTCAAGCTGCCAAAGGTGTGAACTGCAGTAGTCAGGCAAGTATCTGGGACTCAGGATGAAGGGGCATCAAACCTGCACAGCTTATTGTCTGTGACCTGAGCTGTCACTCATCATCCTCAACGGCTGCTGTTCTAATCCAGCTTAGAGCAGAAAGCATCGATTTAGCCTACAAATAGAATAAAAATTATAACCATTGCGTTCATTTCAGATATAATCGATCCACAAACAGATTGATAAAACGATTGACAAATTGGTCATTTCTAGTCGCTTGGCATCATCAACACTGTCCAATCCAATCAATCGGAAGGTTGATCATTCAGTAAATACATTGATTACTGGGACCAATAACAGTGTGTCTGTGGTAGGGGGTTTGCTGTTTGACAGGAGGTAGCTGGTGATAGTGGCCTTGGGCGTTAAAAACTACAAATCCGACCCTGCGCATGGACCAGGCCACCCGTGGAGTGTTTTGTCTGCCTTTCCTGTCCTCTCCTGCAGCTGCCCTCATGCACCTTCTGGCTGTGACCTGGGTATGTTACATTTTATCAATTCACACACTGTGGTTTTATTTGTTACTAGACTTAAAACCAGTTTCATAAAGGGAGCTAGGGAACTCCATTGCCAGTGACCTCTGTGCACGCGCGCTCCCGCTGCCGCAACTCTTGCACAGCACAAATACCTAAAACAGTAACAATAATGCTACTACCACTTACATTCAAAACAACATGTCACAAAGCAGTATACGGTATAATGATTTATTTACTACTTAACATTCTTACAATGTCTATTTTATTATATTATTGTAAAATACACACAAGGGGGGAGGGGGGGCACCGAGAGTCCACTACAGTGTATTATGTACTGGTATAAGGATTGTCCAGTGTAAGGTAAGTAAAATTATACTCACAAACCAGAGTTACCATTATGCAGTTGGGGAGATTAGACCTGTCCCCACGTAGGATTAAGATGGCGCTCTCCTTAGACGTGAAGAAAATGGGGTAGCACCCCTTTACCAATGGTGGACTCTGATATCGTATGGAGAAAACAGAGGCGCCAAAAGAGTAAAAATAGCTAAAATGGTTAAAAATTGCTGCCTTGACAAAGGTGCTTGACGTTTTCATGACTTATTGCTGCTGTTTGCTCCATATTTATTGCCTGATGAAGCATGATTATGCCTGTGAAACGCGTTGCACTGTTTTCGGAGTAGATCAATTAATTTTCTGTGACACTGAATCTGCACAGTGACTGTGTGTCTTCTTAAAGGAGTTAAGTCCACCACTACCTCCTGAGCAATTTTTTTTTACCATTTTAGCTATGTTTACTCTTTTGGCGCCTCTGTTTTCTCTATATGATTATATTATTGAATCCATTTTTTTGCACAAATTGAAGGCAAATGCCTCATAAAAGTGAACACAAATAGCCAATTAAGATAAAAGAAAATGTGATTCTTAAGGTGGCCATACACTTATAGATTTGCAGCAGATTCAACCATCAGATAGATTTTTGTCAGATGCCTGTCAAGTCTAATCTGACAGGAATCTATCTTATGTGTGCCACACACTAGGACCAGATTTCCAATAGATTTCAGAATGCAATCTATTAGAAATCTATTTAAATGCATTATTGGACCATTAGATCCAATGCAACTCTACGGGCTATGGATCTGCTGCCAGCAGCAGATCGACCTACATTTTCCATCCTGTCAGATAGATCAAATCGATCGAAATCAATTGCTAATTCAATAGAATTAATTTTTGCTGCTCAATCGAACGTTCGATTCTATGGAATCGATTGATGGATCGATGACTGAAATCGATCAGTGTATGGGCCCCTTTAAGCTGGCCATACACTGGCCCGATTTGCAGCCGTTTCGACAGCAGATTCGATCACTGAGATCAAAACTGCTGCCAATCGTTCGCGCTAGACGCCGAATTTCGATCCATTTCGTCCGATCCCGTCGATCGCTTCATGCGGAAAATTACCGTCGATCGCCCGCGGGTAGGGAGCGCGTCGCTAGCGGCGTTCGAGTGACCGACGCAATAGAACGGCAATACATTACCTGCTCCGCCGGTGTGACTGCCCCCGGTCACCGCTGCTCCGTCTCCGCTTTGGTCTCCGGCATGCTTCAGTTCCTCCTGCCCGGCAGGAAGTTTAAACAGTAGAGGGCGCTCTACTGTTTAAACTTCCTGTCGGGCAGGAAGAAGTAAAGCATGCCTACCCTGGAGATCAGAGCGGAGACGGAGCAGCGGTGACCGGGGGCAGTCACACCGGCGGAGCAGGTAATGTATGCGGCGGGGGAGGGGAGCGGCGGCAGCAGCACCACCACCACCACAACAGATTGTGAACGGTTTCAGGCTGAAATCGGTTCACAATCTGTTTGCAGTAAAGGCAGCCATAGGATCCCTCTCTGATCAGATTCGATCAGAGAGGGATCTATCTGTTGGTGGAATCTGATGGCAAATCGACCAGTGTATAGCTACCTTTAGGCTTGTGGAAAGAAAGGTCTATACTCACCTTATTCATAGCAGGGCTACTGTTGGCAAACCCTCAGTGTCTTTATCTGATGCCACATTGCCACGTCCTTCCTTCCTTTCTGAAAATCTCTTATGATAGCTGCAGCCTCTAGCATGATGATCATTGTCAGGTTTGGCCTCCTCTATCTTTTTTCTGGTCAGAGGCATTCCTGTAGTCTCTCACTCCAAGCCATTTCCCTTTCTCCTTGATTTTGGCAGTGGAGTTGATGGGAAAGGCATAAGGGTATAAGATTATGGTGGCTATTATAAGGGATAGACAGAAATGTTCTGATTTCCATTTTGCATTTTCCGTTATTCCGATTTCCTATTTTCCATTTTTCCGATTTCCGATCCTCCGAAGGAGTATTTTATTTGTCACTTTTTGCATCAGAGAATGCAAAAAAGAAAAATCGGAAATCGGAAAAACGTAATCTTGTGATTAGTCTAAAATGACCACTGTGATCTGATATTTGCGGAACAATTGTGCGTTCTCTGATTGGTCCCGTGCTTTCAAGTTCTGTGATTGGGCTAAAATGATTGAGTTGCTGTAAATCGGATTTTCTCAGGATTCTGATTTCCGTTTCCCGATTTCTAAATTCCAAACAGAAATTCCGTGGAATCTGAGTTAGTATCCCTAGCTAATATTGACAAGGGACATTGGGCCAATCCTACAGTGGTCACCAGCAGTGGCGCCGCGTAGCAGTAGGGGATGCAGAGTTGGCCCGCATCGGAGCCTTTTGGGCAGAGAGACCCCTAGGGGCCCACCCTCAACCACAGTATTATCTCTTTATTGGTTCTGCACTCATAAGAATCACTTCTATAGATGCTTTGAATAGTAGTAATCATTAACAAGCTGTTCCCTATCCCCTTATGTATAGAGTGCTGGGGGGGGGGGGGGGGGGGGGTCCATAGCTCCTTAGCTACACCACTGGTCACCAGGGTTTTCCAGGGTCTGAGGGGTGACGAATCACAGTAGGTATCATGGACAAGATAAAAGGTTGTAGTATGGTTCACCCCTGATATATCAAAGCGCTACAATTTCAAACAGTCAAAACAGCGGGGGGGGTTGAACCAAAATTCTTGTACTTTATTCTTTCTTTACAGTCTCTCTAAATCGCGGAACAAGGCATATGGATACAAAGATCGAACTTCCACTTCACATAGACAATCTTTTTATGTGAAGTGGAAGTTCGGTCTTTGTATCCATATGCAGGGCCAGCGCTACCATAGAGACAAAGGAGGCAATTGCCCCAGGGCCCCAGAGCCTGTAGGGGCCCCTAGTGGCTACAAGAGGAAAAAAAACATTTTCAAAAAGACCTTATAGTTTTTGAGAAAATTGATTTTAAAGTTTCAAAGGGAAAAAAATACACATTTAAAAAACCGTCGACTTTAAAGGGACACTGTAGGGGGTCGGGGGAAAATGAGCTGAACTTACCTGGGGCTTCTAATGGTCCCCCTCAGACATCCTGTGCCTGCGCAGCCACTCACTGATGCTCCAACCCCGCCTCCGGTTCACTTCTGGAATTTCAGACTTTAAAGTCTGAAAATCACTGCGCCTGCGTTGCCGTGTCCTTGCTCCCGCTGACGTCACTGGGAGTGTACTGCGCAGGCCCAGTATGGTCTGTGTATGCGCAGTATGCTCCTGGTGACATCAGCGGGATCGAGTACACGGCAACACAGGCGCAGTGGTTTTCAGACTTTAAAGTCTGAAATTCCAGAAGTGAACCGAAGGCGGGGCCAGAGCATCGGTGAGTGGCTGCGCGGGCACAGGATGTCTGCGGGGGACCATTAGAAGCCACGGGTAAGTTCAACTCATTTTCCCCCGACCCCCCTACAGTGTCCCTTTAATGGTTAATAGCAAATCCACCTTAAATGCTAGAAACCCCAAATTTACAGGATATGTTAACCAGTTTGGCCTATCTGGACGAGTACGTTCGTCCATATAGGCTCTGCTGCCGCCGCTGCGTGGTGCGCGCGATCGGGCGCGCTCCCGCGCATGCTCCCGCCGCCCGCGGCTAGCCCCCCGATCAGTGAATGGGAATATCATTCCCATTCACCGATCTAACTTCCCCGCAGAAAAACCGACGCTTTCTGTTGAGAGAGCGCAGTATTTCTGCCCCCCCCCCCCCCCAGGAAACTTCTCCGTGTTCTTTTAGTTCCTGGATGCGAGATCGTTCGCATCCAGGACTTTTTTGACTGTGGCCATCTTGTGGCCAAATAGTAAACTGCACCCACATACATTTTTCAATGAACAATTATCTTATTTTACATTTAAAATTGGCTTTCCCACCCACACCAAAAATTACTTACATACATTTTTTATTAAGAAAAAAAAATACAATAAAAAACAAAACAAAAACAACATAAATAGTTACCCAAGGGTCTGAACTTTTTAAATATGCATGTCAAGAGAGTATGTTGTTATATTATTTTAAATTATAAGCTTATAAGTAGTGATGGATGCAAATTGAAAAAACGTACCTTTCTTTCTAAATAAAATATCGGCGCCATAAATTGTGATAAAGACATTGTTTAAACGGTGTAATAACCGGGACAAATGGGCAAATAAAATGCATGAGTTTTAATTACGGTAGCGTATATTAATTTCAAACTATAATGGCCAAAAACTGAGAAATAATAATTTTTTTTCATTTCTTTCTTAACCCATTCAGGTTCCGTCGTTTTCACGTGAGAAATGTTCACCTCCCATTCATTAGCCTATAACTTTATCACTACTTATCACAATGCACTGATCTATATCTTGTTTTTTCCGCCACCAATTAGGCTTTCTTTGGGGGGTACATTTTGCTAAGAGCCACTTTACTGTACATGCATTTTAACAGGAAGAATAAGAAAAAACGGAAAAAATGTATTATTTCTCAGTTTTCAGCCATTATAGTTTTAAAATAATACATGCCTCCATAATTAAAACTCACGTATTGTATTTGCCCATATGTCCCGGTTATAACACTATTAAAATTATGTCCCTATCACAATGTATGGCGACAATATTTTATTTGGAAATAAAGGTGCATTTTTTCCGTTTTGCATCTATCACTATTTACAAGTTTAAAATAAAAAAAATATAGAAATATTTCATCTTTACATTGATATTTAAAAATTTTAGACCCTTAGGTAAATATTTACATGTTTTTTTTTTTTTATTGTAATGTTTTTTTGTTTTTTTATTGTAAACATTTTATTTCGGTAGTTTTGGGAGGGTGGGAGGTAAACAATAGATTGATAATGTAAATGTGTGTTAATTTTAAATTATTTTTTTTTACAGGTGTAGTATTACTTTTTGGCCACAAGATGGCGGCCATGAGTTTGTTTACATGACGTCACTCTAAGCGTAACACACGCTTAGAGTGACTCATCGCAGAGGGAACGGCCAGAAAAGGCGCAGCTTCCAAGAGAAGCTGTCGCTTTTTCAGCGGGGGAGAGGAATCAATGATCGGGCAACGTAGACGATACATTGATTCCCTGGCTACCGAAACTGCGGCCGGGAGTGCGCGTGCACGCGTGCGATCGGCCGCGGGGGGCGCGCGGTAGCGCGCATGGTTCCTGGACGTAGAAACTACGTCCAGGAACCAAAATAGGTTAATCTTCCTGTTAAAATGGATTTAGAAAAAAATAATTCTTAGCAAAATGTACTACCCAAAGAAAGCCTAATTAGTGGTGGAAAAAACAAGATAGAGATCAATTCATTGTGATAAGTAGCAATAAAGTTATTGGTGAATGAATGGGAGGTGAAAGTTGCTCGGATGCATGAGATTTTCGGCACTGCGGTGCTGAACCGGTTAAGGAGATCATTAAGAATAAGAGGAAAAAACTATTTTTCAAAAAGACCTAATAGTTTTTGAGAAAATCAATTTTAAAATATTGAAGGAAAAAAGTATACTTTTAAATGCGGTAAATGTCACTTTTAGTAGCAAACCTAATGGTAGGTAGTGTAATTTTACATGTATCAAAAGAAAGAGCAATACATTTCCTGACAGGGTTTCCAGGGGGTCTATACGCAGCCGCAGCGCTTTGGCCAGGGATCGCTATACAGCCGCAATATGGCTGTATGAAGATCCCTGGCATTTTTTTTTCCTATTTTCACAATTTTTTGGGGGGGAAAGTGTGGGAAATGTTTTAAAAAAAAAATTATGTGGGGTCCCCCCTCCTGAAAACTTTTTAACCCCTTGTCCCCCATGCAGGCTTGGATAGCCAGAATGTGGAGCTCCGACTGATTGGGGCTTCACACCCTGACTATACCAGCTGCAAAAAGGTCCCTTAATTTTTGTTCCGGGGTATCTGTTGGGGGGCCCCCAGGTTTATTTTGCCCTGGGGCCCCATTGTTGCTTAAACCGGCCCTGTCCATATGCCTTGTCCGCGATTTGGAGAGACTGTAAAGAAAGAATAAACTACAGGAATTTTGGTTCAAGTCCCCCCCCCGCCACTGTTTTGTCTGTTTGAAATTAAATCACAGTAGGTGAAGATCTGCTAGTGTTGCTTCTTTATGAAGGAGGGAAGTACGAGCCGTTGCTTCCCACTGCTAGCTTTCAAATTGTTTTTTACCATCGGTGATTTTGATGCTTTTTTTTAGCATATTATTTTACATTCTGTTATTCTCATTTGCTATTGCTAACAATTTGTTTGTGTATTTTCCCTTTTTTCCTACAGATTTCATTTTTCATTTTCTTCCCAGTCTCTTTTCTTTTTTCGAGGTCTGTCTGTTTTTTCTTCCAGTTATTTGTCAGCTATGTGTACCTTCCAGATGATGTCCCCACGTATCAGATTGCTCTCCTTGCTCTTCATAGCCTTCATGTTCTTCTGTTTGCCTCAATTCCTTTTTAACAAACCTTTCTCAATTTCCTACTTACCTTCTTTTTCTCTGAAAAGGAACCCTGTCCACCTCCTGGTTGTGTCTTCATGGAGATCGGGATCATCCTTCGTAGGTCAGATCTTTAACCATCACAGTGATGTGTTTTACTTCTTTGAGCCTGGATATCCCATCTGGATAAAGCTTCCAAACGAGAGTTCTGAGCTGCTCCATTATCCCTTAAGAGACCTCCTACGATCTCTCTTCACCTGTGATGTATCATCTCTTCGGCACTACCTTCCCAAGGGTGGAAAACATATAGATGAATTACGTTTCTTTGCTGAAACTCGTGCTTTCTGCATGCCTCCAGCTTGTTCAGCATTTGTCCCCTCTGAAGAATACAATCGTCTCAGTTGCTACCACCGATGTAGAGACACCTCTCTGGATACGATGGCAGAGATATGCAAAACATACAGTCACGTGGTAATGAAAACAGTTCGTATTTTTGACCTTTCCGTTCTACTGCCCCTTTTTCGAGATCCTGCTCTTGATCTCCGGATTTTGCACCTTGTGAGAGACCCTAGAGCCATTGCCTCATCTAGGAAATACTTTGTTCTCAATGACGATAATAAAATTGTACTTAAGAATGAAGGAAACACAAATATCACAATAAGCAGGGTCATGAAAAAGATTTGCAAATCTCAGGTTGACATCAACAGTGTGGCCAAAGCAGCTCAAACCTTTCAGGGACGGTATATGGCCATCCGCCACGAGGACCTTTCCAACGAACCTCTTAAATATGTTAAAGAAATTTACAAATTTGCCAGTCTTCCCCTAACCAAAGACTTGGAACAGTGGCTTTACAATGTCACCAACAAGGAGGAGGGAGATGGAAATAACAACATGACCTTCTCACGGGAGTCCTCAAAGGTAATTCAGAAATGGAGAAGTGATCTGGACTTTGGTTTTGTGGAAGAAATTCAGAAGAACTGCAAAGAGGCAATGGATCTGTTTGGCTATTTGCCAGCAAGATCTCAGTCTGAACAGAAAGGTATGAATCTGACTTTGTTCAACAAGGAGTGGTCAGGGGTATAAACTGAGGGATTTGGTATAAGGAACCTCTGTGAGGTATTAGAGATAAATAACTATATGTTGACCTACTAATTTAATACTGGGAAATAGATGATGAGTCTGGTAGCAAGTTTTTAGTTATTCAGTCCACCCACCAGCCTTTCCTGCTATGATGTTTTCTTTCAAATAGTGTATACTATGGAGACTAAGTCAGTAGTCGGTGGGCCAGGAAAGTGAGGAAATTTGATAGACATATATCACTACTGCATTCAAATTTCACTTGTAAATTATATTTGTTGATAGCCTTGCTGTTTAAAGGGTTGCTGTTGCAGTGTTGTAGGTGTTAGGACGTAAGATCTACATTCTGCATTTAAAACCACCTCCTGCTCCTGCCTGTGCAGTGTGCACGTGGCCGTACACACTCATGTGCGTGCCTGTGCACGCCTGCACGGTCCCGTGAATGATTGTTGCTAGCTAATAGCAACAATCTTTCAATAAAGTTAGGGGGAAAAAAAGTTTTCAAAGTTAAAAAAAAAATTAAAGTGACATGGTCCCAATAAAAAAAATAGTGTTTTTTTTAATCCCTAGCTAATTTTTTAATCCCAGTCTAGCCTATTAACCAGTTATTAACCCCTGCAATAACTATACCTGTTTATAAACTTTTAATGGCTGCCACCTGTAGCATAGCAATCAGATGTGATCGCTAGGGCGAAAGTTTGGGGCCCCAATGCTCTACAGATGAACCGCTCTGCTGTTGACTAGCGAGGCATCTGTATAGCACTATCGCCCTCCCCAAACTGTCGCCCTAGCGAACGCATTTGATTGCCACAGACACACAGGGTGGGGATAACAGTCCGCCACATGCTCACTTCTGCATTTAGACACATTGAGTTATACTCCTGTTTGCCTGATGAAGCGGGACCACACCTGTGAAACGCGTTGCACTAAGTGGAGTTAAATAAAACATTTTTGTATTGATATATTGTGACTCAATTGAGTTTTATATTTTTGAGGGAGGTAAGTCCACCTGAACATCCCCCTCTTTTAGACGGTTTTTAAACATTTTTATTCTACTCTGGCGCCTCTGTACACCAAGCCTTGTAGTAATAAAATATGGCATATGGGGTATCATTTTCATCGCGAAGGGACAAGTAATTTATTTTTATGTGTTTTATAACTGTGGGCGTGTCATGTGAAAATTAGGAAGGGTAAAAATGAGAAAATGGGTATTTTTTGTATTTACACCTAATTTTAAAGTGACTCTGTAGCCTTCGAAAATTACCCTTTTTTTAGCCAGCCTTGTGAAGCATTAATGTATTAGCTGAACCGCCGCTATCCCGCGGAAAAACGAGGCTTTAATCACCCCCAAAAGCCCATGGCAAATTGCGGGGCTCCTTCCTGTTGGAGGCAGAGCTTTCAGCTGCAGCTCTGACTCCATTCACATCTATCTCCAACGGATCTCCGCCTCCTCCCGCCCCTCTCAATCTTCCTTCACTCAGAGGAGCGGGGAGGAGGCGGAGATTCGCGGGAGATAGACGCGAATGAAGGCAGAGCTACAGCTGAAAGCTCTGCCTCCCCGGGCAGCAAAATCCACGACCAAGAAAGTCATGGATTTTTGTCCCGGTGTTTGAGGGTGATTAGGGCTTGTTATGCCGCGGGATAGCGGCGGTTCAGCTAATACATTGGTGCTTAAAGAGAACCCGAGGTGTGTTTAAAGAATGTTATCTGCATACAGAGGCTGGATCTGCCTATACAGCCCAGCCTCTGTTGCTATCCCAAACCCCACTAAGGTCCCCCTGCACTCTGCAATCCCTCATAAATCACAGCCATGCTGTGAGGCTGTGTTTATATCTGTAGTGTCAGTCTCAGCTGCTCCCCCGCCTCCTGCATAGCTCCGGTCCCTGCCCCCGTCCCTTCCCTCCAATTAGGGAGGGAAGGGATGCAGGCGGGGACTGGAGTTCTGCAGGAGGCGGGGAGAGCAGCAGACTGACACTATAGAGATAAACACAGCCAGCTCTGACAAGCTGTTTGTCAGCAGCATGGCTGTGATTTATGAGGGATTGCAGAGTGCAGGGGGACCTTAGGGGGGTTTGGGATAGCAACAGAGGCTGGGCTGTATAGGCAGATTCAGCCTCTGTATGCAGATAATATTCTTCAAACCCACCTCGGGTTCTCTTTAACAAGACTGGCTAATAAAAAGGGTCATTTTCAAAGGCTTCAAAGTCTCTTTAAAATGACAGTGACTATAAAATAAAGTTAGTTATAATAAATAGTTTTAGGAGAAAAATATTACCCAAAGAAAGCCTACATTGTGCTGAAAAAAAAAACCAAGATATATATCACTAAGATGGCATAAGTAATTAAAAAGTTACAGCCATATCAAAATGATACAGCTAAAGTATCAAAAATGTCAGAACCCTTGAGGATTAAAAAACCGTGAACGCAAATTTTTTATTGACTGGTATATGGAGTCTGTCATCTCTGTTCCCTTTTTTTTACAAAAAAAAAATTACTACTTATCTGGCCTTCATTCTGATCCTCTGGCAGGCCCCAGCTACTAATCTTCCCTTCCTCCGATACAGGGCACTATACTTCAGATCAGGTATTTTTGTGTCTACACTTGCTTTAAAGAGACTTTGTAACAAAATTTTGAGCTTTATTTCTTCTATCCTATAAGTTCCTATACCTGTTCTAATGTGCTCTGGCTTACTGCAGCCTTTCCTAGTTGCACAGTGGCTGTATTATCTCTGTCATATAATCTAATCTTCTTTCTTCTGTCGGCTCTGTCGGGCTCCGGCAGTCAGGCTGGAATGTGCTGTGCTGCTTGTGATTGGATAGAAGCTATACACACCCTCTCCAGGCCCCCTCCAAGCTCTGTATGGCACACACTGAGCTACTCTCAGCCTATCACTTACTATGTCTTTTGTTTGTAAACACTGCCTAAAGCTGTTAATTCCAAGCCAGGATTGCAGCAGGGAGTGGCAGAAACAGCACAGAGGGGCACAGGAGAAAATAAGGAATAGAATGGTATGCTTTTTATGGTAAGAATTTTCGAGTACAGATTCTCTTTAAGTGTGAAGATCATGATGGCCACACTTCTTTTATGACCCTTGTGAGATGGACCCCAAGGCCGTGAATGACACTAAGGGGAGGCAAGGGAAGGGGTGTGACCATTGTGGGGGCCCTATCAAAGTTTTGCTGGGGGCGTTCCCTTGATTTGTATTTATGCCACAGTCTCCAGCATATTCAATAAGAAATGGTCCCTGAAAGAATCCTCAGTCACTTTTTAAGTTGTCAATCCAGTTCTGAAAAATGCAGAGACTGCCAAGCCTTATTCAACCACTCTGTTAGCTAGCAGCAAGGGAGGTGCAGAACAAAAGGGGGTGGGGTGTCCAAACATTCTAGGGAGAAAAATGACACAGAGAGACAATGGGAGCCAAAATAGTGCAGTACGTTAACAGCTCAAATGTGGTATTAAAGAGAAACTCTGACCAAAAATTGAACTTTATCCCAATCAGTAGCTGATACCCCCTTTTACATGAAAAATCTATTCCTTTTCACAAACAAACCATCAGGGGGCGCTGTATGACTGATATTGTGGTGAAACCCCTCCCACAAGAAACCCCCCCCACAAGAAAATTTCGAACTTTTGGCAGTTTCCTGTCTGTGAACCTTGCTGTTTACAGCTGTTTCCAACTGCCAAAACAGCAAGCAACAGCTACATAACTCGCCCACAGTAAAATGTTCACTGGAGTTCCTCTTTAAAGAGTAAACAAAACTACTCACAAAGGAGGGTTGCAGCCAAGAGGGGCAATCAACCACTGGAGGCAGGTGGAGACGAAAAACCCTACTCCACTCAGGAATCCCAACGGGACTGGATGCAGTCGCTCTCTTGATCAAAAACACCAACTGAATATTGCAGTGGTGTCCACCATGCATAAACAGAGGGTACACCTCCAATCTTACAGGAAAGCACGCAGCAGGGGTAAAGGGGCGCCCAGGTATGGATTAAATTAGGTTAAAAAACGATAAAATGTAAATAAGCGAGGTGGCGTACCTCAGTAACAACAGTCACAGGCAGCAAATAAGGTTTATTATGCACAGGCAACACGTTTCACGGGTGCAAGCCCGCTTCCTCAGGCCAATACAAGTGCCAGGACAGCTGTAGCCAATAGCATTGAGCGCTTCTCTGAGAGCATAATAAACCTTGTTTGTCACATGTGACTGCTGTTACTGAGGTAAGCCACCTCACTTATTCATATTTTATTGGTTTTTAACCTAATGTTATACATACCCCTGTCATTTACACAATGAGCACAGTAAGTATCAGCAGGGTTGCTCATCACGACCTTGTGATTACGGCGTTGTGATCGGAAGTCGTGATTGCCTCTCAATAACAAATTCAGATCCGAATGCACTGGTGATCATGGTCCAAATCCGGGTTGTGATCACGGATTTAACCGTGATCACGACCGTTATTAAACCGCCAAAACCCACTGACTTTAACGGTTAATAGCAAAGCCCCCTTAAATGCCAGAATCACCAAATTTGCAGGTTATGTTAAGAAGAGAAGTGAGAGCAAGGGGAAAATGTTTTTTTTTTTCAAAAAGACCTTATACTTTTTCATAAAATCGATTTTAAAATTTCAAAGGAAAAAAGTATACATTTAAATGCAGTAAATGACAGTTCTTAGGGAAACAATTCCCGCCGACTTTAGCAGTTAATTGCAAAGGCCCCTTACATCCTAGCAACACCAAATTTGCAGGATATGCTAAAAAGATAGCGGGAAACAATATTTTTTTTAAAACATTTTTAAAAATTTGTATAGCTGAGAGCTGCGGCGGGGAGTGATGTGTGTGGCGGCGGCCGGCGGGAGATCTTCAGTTAAGTTGTTAAGAAGATGGCAAGATAGAGGATATTAGCGTGGGACCTTTTCCCGAGGATATTGGTGTGAGAACATTTTTTAAAGGTACAGGTAAGTATTTCTGGTTAATTAAGGATATTAAAGGACTTTTTTCGTTGTTGTGTTTTTATTTCATTTAACCCTTTATGGAAATGGGTAAGGGGTAATTTGTACCCCTTTACTCATTTCTCCTGGGAGGGGGGTGGGCATCTGGGGGCCCTCTGCTTAAAGGGGACTCCCAGATGCCACCATGCCCCCCCCCTTCAGGGAGTCACCGGAGGTGGGGAAGAGCCCCTTGTCCATGGATTGGACAAGGGCTCGGTGAGAAAGGGGAAGACTTGACCACCCCTCTCCCCTGGAGTCCCCCCCCCATACCATGGACCATGCGGGCTGGTATAGCTCAGGGCCGGGGCACCGCATTCTGGCTATCCCAGCCTGCATGGGAGACAAGGGGCTACAGAGGCTTGGGAGGGGGATCCCACATAATTTTTTTTCTAAATTTCTCACACTCAGAACAAAAAATAAAATAACTCTTAAAAATATTGTTTCCCATGATCTAGTTAGCATATCCTGCAAATTTGGTGTTGCTAGGATGTAAGGGGCCTTTGCTTAACTGCTAAAGTCAGCAGGAATTGTTTCCCTAAGAACTGTCATTTACTGCATTTAAATGTATACTTTTTTCCTTTGAAATTTTAAAATCGATTTTCCCAAAAAGGTCTTTTTGAAAAAAAATTGTAGAAGGAGAACAGAGGCGCCAACAGGATAAAATAAGCTAAAAACTTTAAAATTCCCAAGGGAGGAAGTGGTGGACTTAACTCCCCGAAGTAGACATGAAACTGTTGATAGAGACAAATAAATTGATTTTAGTACTCTAAAAATACAAAGCAACGCGTTTCGCAGGTATATTCCTGCTTCCTCAGGCAAAAACAGGTGGGAGTATAGAACTCCCCGAAGTAGACATGAAACTGTCGATTTTCAAACAGATAAATATATTTTAATACTCCAAAAATATTTTTGGAGTATTAAAATAAATGTATCTATTTGAAAACCGACAGTTTCATGTCTACTTCGGAGAGTTCTATACTCCCATCTGTTATTGCCTGAGGAAGCAGGAATATACCTGTGAAACGCGTTGCTTTGTATTTTTGGAGTCAACCACTTCCTCCCTTGAGAATTGTAAAGTTTTTAGCTTATTTTATCCTTCTACAATACTTGTGTCCACCCCGGGTGGAGGGGTTTATACCCTTTTTTCTTCTGATCTACAAAGAGCGACATCTTAATCCTGAGTGAGGACAGGTCTGTCTCCTCACCTGCATCTACAGTGGGTACAGTGACCCTGGTTTGTAAGTATATTGTTTACTTACTTTGAGTATACCCAATCATTTTACATACTACACTATATTGGGCTCTCGGTGTCCCTTTTCTCTTACATTTTGAAAAAAAAATGTCCTCTTTTTCCCACTGTTCTTCTTAACATATCTGGCAAATTTGGTGTTTATGGCATTTAACCGGTTCAGCACCGCAGTCCGAAAATCTCATGCATCCGAGCAACGTTCACCTCCCATTCATTCGCCTATAACTTTATTACTACTTATCACAATGAATTGACCTATATCTTGTTTTTTCCGCCACTAATTAGGCTTTCTTTGGGTAGTACATTTTGCTAAGAATTATTTTTTCTAAATCTATTTTAACAGGAAGATTAAAAAAGAAATGAAAAAAATTCATTATTTCTCAGTTTTTGGCCATTCTAGTTTGAAATTAATATATGCTACCGTAATTAAAACTCATGTATTTTATTTGCCCATCTGTCCCGGTTATTACACCGTTTAAACGATGTCCCTATCACAATTTATGGTGCCTATATTTCATTTAGAAATAAAGGTGCATTTTTTCAATTTGCGTCCATCACTATTTATAAGCTTATAATTTTAAATAATATAATAACGTATTCTCTTGACATGCATATTTAAAAAGTTCAGACCCTTGGGTAACTATTTATGTTGTGTTTGGTTTTTTTTAACTGTATTTTTTTTTTTTTTTTAATAAAAAAGTGTATGTGGGTAATTTTTGGTGTGGGAGGGAAACTGCTAATTTTAAATGTAAAAAAATATTTTTTTTTATTAAAAATGTATGTGGGTGCAGTTTACTATTTGGCCACAAGATGACCACAGTGAAAAAAGTCCTGGATGTGAACGATCTCGCATCCAGGAACTAAAATGCTGGGGAGAAGTTTCCTGGGGGCAGAAATACCGCGCTCTCTTGAGAGAAAGCGTCGGTATTTCTGCGGGGAAGTTAGATCGGTGAATGGGAATTATATTCCCATTCACTGATCGGGGGGCTAGCGGCGGGAAGCGGGAGTGCGCGCGGGGGCGTGCCCGATCGTGCGCACAAGCCGGCAGCAGCAGCAGTGCCTATCTGGACGAGGAAGCTCGTCCAGATAGGCCGAACTGGTTAAGCGGGCTTTGCTATTGACCGTTAAAGTCGGCGGGTTTTTAATCACGAATCGTGGTTCGTGATTACATGCAGTTATTCAACTCAAAACCGAACTCGAGTCTGATATCTGTTTCGTGATCACGAGTTAATTCAAAAGTGGGCAGAACCAAATTCGTGATCACTCGAATTGTGATTGGGGGTATTTGAGCAACCCTGAGTATCAGTGCTATACATAGGCAGACGGTACAATACTGACTCTTGGACAGATGATCATGCCAAGTTGCCTCACTGAGGCTCTCACCCTTTTGAGATCACTTGCGTCAATGTAGTATCCCTGTCCTATGCACCAGGTATCCAGGCAATGCCTCCTCTGTGCAGACGGCCGTCGGTTCCCCGCTCAGTCTCTCCTCCGCACAAGCACCCAGCACTGGTTGGCGCTAGAGGGGTATGTGACCGCTCAACACTGGCAACTGTGGTGCACAAGTGGGACGCTAGCCGTGCAAGACACAGTGTAGTCACAGGCTCCCCGCACTACATGTTTCACCTGTACTTCTGAGCTTCGTTTGGTTGGTGGGGGGGGTCAGCTGACTCACAGAGGGTTACATCGGTTTAAAATCCTGACATAATATTCAATCAAAACATGTTTACCTATTTTTTATATGCCATACGGTTATCATATTTGCATTTGTGCATAAGTATTATTATTCATTTAGAATTTATAGGTTTCCAACAGTACAGTTTTTTTGCTTTGTGAGCTGACTTTGCATTTTATTAATAACTGGTTTTATTCGTTGCTGTATTGCAGGCAGACATGCTTTCAGTGTCTCTCTGTCTCCAGCAGCTCCTGCACAGTCAGAGAATGTGTCACATTCCTCACTTGATACATTTAATTAAACACAAGATAACATTATATAAAGTTCGGATGCGTCTGCAATTCAATGCACTCAACTTTCAAGCTCTGTGTGTAGCCCTTCGAATGCTGGTCTAGTAAAAAAAGAAAAAATGCTGGTTGCATATAATATGCTGTAAATAATGTTTTAGAGCAAAGATGAAATGCAGGGTTATATTCCACTTTAAGTAGTGCCTGGCCTTACGGCTTCCATAATGCACAGTGGGCGTCTCCCTACTTCAGGACATTTAAAAACTGGATCTGAAACTTAAAAAGTGACCGTGGATTCTTTCAGGGATCATTGAATCTGCAGGAGTGCAGTGACCTGTTGGACCCCAGTTTTGTATGAGTTTGCATATGGTGGCATGTTGTGTATGGAAACACGTGTGGGAGTCAGAAACGCGCGACATCAGAAGTGCATAGACTGCACTGTCTGATGTTCGCACTGCATGCGTTCCGGACCAGTGCGGTCCGCGAACGCATGCTGCATGCATTTTTGAACAAAACGCGTGGCAGACCCATTCAGTTTACTGAATGGGATCAGCCACGCAACGTACGCAAATGCAGATTGCGAGCATTCCTACGCGTTGCGTTCTGATCGCACAGCCATCCGCGTTTGATAATGTGAACGTGGCCTGAAGTGTGATAACTGCTATCAAAGCCGTTATCACCCGAGCTGCCGCGCGCAAAGGTTTGCTGATTATGAACAGTAACGATGATCGCGTGCAAACCTTTGCGCGTGATCATTGTTACTGTGCGTGATAAGCAAAGGTTTGTGCATGATCACGTGCGCGTTTCACATGATCGCGCGCAAACCTTTCATTATCATGTGATGTAACGCTGTTCGCTCGCAAACCTTTGCGGGTGGCAGCTCGCGTGATAACTGTTATCACACTTTAGTGAATCCAGCCCCATAAGCGCTTTTCTGTGCGCTTTGTGATTGATTAGCGCTTTTTAAATACCGCTCCTATTCAATTTCATTAATTTTTCATGATTTTTCACGTACGCAATCGCAGTGATTTTTACTGGATTTTTCCCGTGATTTTAATGAAAGTGAATGGGAGTCATTTTTAAAAAAGCGTTCAGAAAGCGCTAATCAATGACAAAGTGCTCAGAAAAGTTCTTATAGTGTGGCTGAGCCCATGAAGTGGTCATTTAAGTTGTCCTGGGGCACTTATTAGACTGTTACTGAGCCGAGGCAACAAAACATTCAATCTACTTCTTAAAGCGGAATATAACCCTGCATTTCAACTTTGCTCTGAAACATTATTTACAACATATTATATGCAAAAAGCATTTTTTTTTTACTAGACCAGCATTGAAAGGGTTAAACACAGAGGTTTAAAGTTCCGTGGAGAGATATGCAGAAGTTCAGATAGATACATTCTATTTAGTTAAATGTATCTATTGATAAATGTTACACACTCTTTGGCTGTCCTCCGAGCTTCTTCTCAGTCAGAGAGAGTGAGTCATATTCAACACTTAGATACATTTATGTAAACAAAATGTATCTATGTCAGCTTCGGATGCGTCTGCAGAAATCTCCAGGAACTTCAAAGCTCTGTGTAACCCTTCCAATGCTGGTCTAGTAAAAAAAAAATGCTGGTTGCATATAATTTGCTGTAAAAAATGTTTTAGAGAAAAGTTGAAATGCAGGGTTATATTCCACTTTAAATGTTTAAATATAAAATAAAACCTTGGGATATCTAAAAAAAAAGTCATAGGAGTCGGAGGATAAATACAATTGTTTATCTTTATTTTCACTCCGGGTTCATTTTAAAACACAGTAATTATTATTACAAATATAATAAGTATTATTACAACAAAGTCATTGTTCTTACAATATAGCCATTGTTATTCCAATACAGTGATTATTATTACAATATAGCATTGTTATCTCAATAAAGTCATTATTATTACAACACAGTCATAGTTACTAGTTAGTACAATGCAGCCATTGTTAATACAATAAAGTCATTATGGCCTCAATTCACTAAGCTTATCTCCTGTCTTTAAAAACGTTTCTATAGTTATCACCATAGTGATAAGGCATGTAATATTCAGGAAACATTTTACCTCAGGCAAACCTAAAGTTAACTCTTCTGTCTTTGAGTTAAAGTGAGTGTTTACCAGTTTAAAAATAAAAAAGTCGGATACTCACCTAAGGAGAGGGAAGGCTCGGTCCTAATGAGCCTTCCCTCTCCTCTCCCGGTGCCCGGTCCCGCGCAGGATCCCCCGTGGCAGTATTCGACCAGTTCAGTCAAATACTGCCACTTCCGCATGCCGAAGGGTGCTTTCGGAAGCCTTCGGGAGCACTCGGGCTCCCGAAGACGGGCCGCTCCTTACTACGCATGCGCGAGCGCCCTCTATGACGGAGCGGCCCGTCTTCGGAAGCCCGAGTGCTCCCGAAGACCTCCGAAGTCCCTGCGGAGGCGGACGCGAACAGAGGAGCCAGCGCAGCACCGAGGGCACCGGGAGAGGAGAGGGAAGGCTCATTAAGACCGAGCCTTCCCTCTCCTTAGGTAAGTATCCAACTTTTTTATTTTTAAACTAGTACCCATTGGCTTTAAGGTGAGATCTCTAATGTTAACTCTTCAATCCTTAAAATAACTCCAAAATTCAAAAGTTAATTAACAGCCTGTCTGAGTTAACTTTAGAGATCTCACCTTAACTTAAAGACAAAAGAGATAACTTTTGGTTTGCCTGAGGTAAATGTTTCCTGAATACTACATGCCTTATCACCATGGTGATAACTCTAGAAACGTTATTAAAGACATGAGATAAGCTTAGTGAATTGAGGCCATTGTCCTTACAATATAGTCATTGTTATCACAATAAAGTTATTATTACAACAAAGACAGTGTTATCACAATTCACTCACTATCAGAATATAGCCATTGTTATTAAAGTTATGAAATTACTACTATAAGTATGATAGGAATTCCATTATGTAATTATGATATACTGGTCTGCTTATATTATTTTTACTGTGTGCATTGATTGTGTTTTCTAGGTTGCTGCTAATAAAGTCAAACATGCTGAATGCCTTGGTTGTTCATTAAGTTATTAGTTAATTAATTATTTGAAGTGTGCCCAAACTGTGCATGTGTTCCTAAATAAAAAGGTTCTTGCAGATCTCCTGCCAAGCATCAATAACTGCACACTTTTACTTTGTGTCTGTGAAGTTTTATTTTTCTCGTTTATTTAGTGCCAGGGTTGTAGAGTGCATAATTCCTGATCCTGTAAGAAGTTTTCCTGCACAGCACACATACACGGAAATATCAGCTGCTCCACTTTAGAACTCCAGCTGTCTCTTTCTGTTTAAAGCTGAATTGTGAGCCACAAAACCAAATTCTATTTAAACACTGCAGTGTGTTTAAAAATGCTGCCAGAAATCTCACCCTGTAGTACAATCTCTCCAACCTATTCAGGAATATATCTCTCTGCTGTTATTATATTTTCTCAGTCCCCCCAGGCTCTTTTTTGTGCCATTGCCAATGACCCTCCCACCGTCCTGCTTCTCACTGATTGGCTGAACAGACTGTTGCCTAGCTGAAACATGATACTCTGCTCACTAGAGTTTACAAGCAAGCAGGGCCGGATTTCTGGCAAGGCCACATAGGCCATGGCCTAGGGCACCAGAAATTTAGGGGCGGCTCAGTGAGGGACATGAAAGCTGTTCCATGCAGCCATCCCTATCTACAAGACAGCTTTAACCTTTGAACTCTCTGTCCTGTACTTGTGTCTTCCCTGCAAGACCTGTAAGCTCTATCCTGCAGGTACACTTCAGCCTAACTCACATGGTGGCACAATGGGTCCATCATTAATGAGATGGCAAACATAACATAAAAGTTCTTAAGGAAAATAAAACTTATAATTTATACACGTATTACTGAAATATTTATTGTCTGTGACATCCAATGATGTAAGTAGAATTCTCATTGGGGCACACAGAGATAACAACCATACAGACGGTATAATTGGCCTTGGGCGGTAAAAAGTACAAATCCGGCCCTGCAAGCAAGGCTGAGGTGACTCAGCAACTGGAGGAGAAAAGAAAAAAGTTAAGGGAAGAAACAACATCAGGATTTAGCCTCAAACTGTGGGCAAAAGACATGGCTCCCACCAGGAACAGCATTCTCTTCAATTGCTTTATAAAATTCACTGAAATCAAAACGTGAACAGTACAATACATGTTTTATGTAAGTAGATCAAGTATTTATCTATGTGTTTTTTTCCCCTGACATAGTATGGCTAATCCTACTGCTTTAACCACTTAAGCTCACAGGGTTGTTTATTTTTTGCATCTGAGCAATTTTCACCTCCCATTCATTTGTTAATAACTTTACCACTAATCATTACAATGATATATCTTGTTTTTTCCGCCACCAATTAGGCTTTCTTTGGGTGATACATTTTGCTAAGAATTAATTTATTCTAAATCCATTTTAACAGGAATATTAAGAAAGAAATGAAAAAAAAAATCATTATTTCTCAGTTTTTGGCCATTATAGTTTGAAATTAATACATGCTACCGTGATTAAAACCCATGTATTTTATATGCCCATTTGTCCCGCTTATTACACCATTTAAATTAGAGTGAGCACAGAGACAGAATGTATGTATTTCCACCAATCTAGTTGCCACCCAGCGACGGTTGACATACAACAGCGAAGACCAAAGTGAGAAAGCAATCGAAAGAAAGGCGATTGCTAGCAGAGACACAAGACGGAGTAAAGACAGAACATAGAATGAATAAAGACAGAACCAATTAGCAAACTGCAATCGAACATGAAGGAACAGACAAGTCTAGCTAAACGCGGCCACCACACGTTAAGCGCAGTAGCGACAAAGCACGTTCAAGGCGCGGTCACCGCACGTTAAGCGCACCAGTGACAAAACGTACCAACCCTGACTAATGAATGAAACACGGAAAATGAAAATAAACAGAGACCACGAACGCTTGCTAATCGGTTGCCTCACCCAGACAACAGCAAGCATTTATTCCAGACAAGACAGACAGAAGGAGTAACCAGTAGTAACCGCAGCTAAGGTTAAACTCCAAGGTATAGAGAAGAGAGATCCACCGCCTCTAACGCTAGGGCAAATGCGATCTAGGAACAGGACAGAATGATTCACTGTCAGCCACCGCTGGCAACAGTACCATCGCACGGACCTGACAAGATGGACATAAGGAGTAACCAGTAGCAACCGCAGCTCTGGCTTACACTCCAAGACAGAGTACAAAAGGATCCACCACCTCTACCGCTAGGGCAGATGCGATCCAAACAGACAGACAGAAGGAGTAACCAGTAGCAACCGCTGCTCTGGCTTACACTCCAAGACAGAGTACAGAAGGATCTACCGCCTCTACCGCTAGGGCGAATGCAATCCAAACAGACAAGACAGAACTAGGCAATACAGATAATAAACAACCTGACGGCGCTAGAAGGAATGCCAGTGCACTCCCAAGGATAACTACTCTAGCAATAGCAGAGGGCTAAAGCTCCAGGTAAGTCCAGCAGAACAAAACCTTTATGACCAGCAGGGAATTCTGGGAGGAAATGACATTTATACAGCAAGCCTTCAAGAGAGGTGTTATAATTTAAGTAGGCCTCAGTTATTTGGACTGAGTTAGTCAAAAAGGCTTGAGGAGCAGACCTGCCCTTTAAGGGATTTTCTCTAAATGAGAAAATCTGCAGTTCTGTCAGCAGACCTAGAACATACCAAGAAGCTGTTCTGTGGACAAGGCCGCAGGTCTCGCTGACCTCAGCTTGTACGCCACTGGAACAATAAACATCAGCCATATTTAATAAACATCCACATTCCAGTAAGTAAAGGAAAGGTGACATTAAATATTAATCGAGTGGGTGGGTATTATGACACCACGAGGTGGCCCAACCAATAGTATGGTCTAGGGGAGGGCGAATATGATGTCACAGTTAACTCTTTCCTAGTCGGTATTAAAACGGAGGTGGGCGATCAGAGCTCACTCTGCTTCATACTTTCATGCCCTCCATCTCTGACTTCTACTGACTGGAACCCAATTATTTCTCTAAGCATGTTCATTCCTTTCTGTAATCTGATATAATGTATGCTGTACATAGGTAGTCTAGATGTAACATAGAGTAGATGCAAGAAGACCTGGGTACCTTCAGCAGGAAGGTACTCACGCAGCTGTAACGCAACATGGAAGATTGGCTTTGCTAGGGTGTGATGAACTGTATCTATCTGTATATCTGTTTCATGAATAAACTCCTTAAATGTTGAAGAAGCCTGAGAAAGTCTATCTCCTGCTTGCTGTGTGAGAGTCAAGTTATCTCACAGTCTGTGAGACGCAGCTATAAGAAGTTGCTGGTGTCGAAGCAAGGTGATTTAGAACAGTTTATAACAAGAGGCAGAGCTATCAATACCAGATAAGTGAATGCAAATCCCTCACCAGAACAGCAAGTCTGAAACTTGCAGAGTGAAAACAGGCCTCCTTTCCAGGGACCTGCAGCATACGGACCTGAAAAATGGTCAAAAAGCTGCCTGCCTGTGCAGACAGCAGAGCAGATCATTACAGAAATAAAGGTGCATTTTTTCAATTTGCGTCCATCACTATTTACAAGCCCATAATGTAAAAAATTATATTAATATACTCCTTTGGCATAGGTAACTATTTATGGTTTGTTTTTTTTATTGTAATTTTTTTTTATAAAAAATGTTATTTGGGTAATTTTTGGTGTGGGAGGTAAACAGCTAATTTTCAATATAAAAAATGTATTTATTTAATGAAAAATGAATTTGGGTGTAGTTTTACTATTGGCCACAAGATGGCCACAGTCAAAAAGTCCTGGAAGCGTACGATCATGCTTCCAGGACGCATTAGGAGGATGGGAATTTTTTTTTCACTCAGAAAAACTGCAGCCTCTGATAAGAGGCCCATTGTAAAGTCATAATTCACACTGATTAACATTTTATATAATATTAATGGCTTAAAAGTGCCCTATTGGTGGCAACAAAAGGAGCGCAGATTGATTTGTGTGCTAAGTTGTGTGGCCGTGCTGCGAGCTGTTAAAGCTGCAGAGTGCTGAACTGTAAAAAATGGCCCGGTCACTTAGAGGTTGTAAGCCTGTGGTCCTCAAGTGGTTAAACTAATTTTTGTTATGTTGATTTAGGTTCCCTTTAAAAGGTGAAACTAATATATGAACTGGACTCATTGCATGAGAAATTCCAAGCCTTTATTTTGTTATACTTTTATTAGCTTATGAGAACCCAAAAATCAAAATCTCAGACCATTAGAATATTGTGAAAATGTTCAATATTTTAGGCTCAGAGTGTCAGACTCTAATCAGCTAATTCATCAGCTAATTACTGAAATAAATGGACTTTTGCACAATAGTCTAATCATTCGGGTTTCACTTGTGTGGAAGTGACTATTGAGAACAATGTCCAATGATGTCCACAAGATGGTGCTATTACTTAAGTAAGTAGAACATTTCCATTGAAACACCAGGATCGCAGTCTGAATGGTAAGAGAAGTAAACCGCACAGCATTGTCACTAAGGACTGAAGGTCCATACACAAGCTCAAAAAAGTTGCAGCAAACAACCAACACTGCGAAAAACAACTTTGCCGCAAACAAAGATAAATGATGCGTCTTTCCAATGACATTGTTTGCACTCAAACGACCAAATCATTTAAAGTGAACCGAGCATCATTATTAACTCCCAGGTCAGCTCGATAGCAGTGCAGTAACAATAGAGGCTGCAGCCCTGCACCCGCGGGGGGCAAGCTCAGGGCCGTTTTGGGGGCATGAGGGGGTCAGAGGCGTATCTAGAGGGGTGCAGGCATGACTTGTGCCATGGGCACCACAGCACAATGGGCGCAATGTTTGCTCCTGTGCTGCATCACCATGCCTGCCTCTATGCTTTCCTTTCATTCAGACCTCAGATCAGACTAATGCAATTATCTGGGAAACATGGTACTTAACTTAGGTATATAGGGCACACTTGGCTTAGTGTTAGAAAAGAGGACAGAGAGTGAATAAGAAGAGCCATTTCCAAAAAAGTAACCTCAGCAATATCCCGATCCAAAAAAACACAGGGAATCATAACAAAACGAGAAAATATGCTGTTTTTAGGGGGGAAGGGAGCTCTGACTGATCGAGGGGGGGGGGGGGGGGGCGCAATTTCAGTGTTTGCCATAGGCGTTATATTACCCAGATACGCCCCTGTGAGGGGTCGCAGCATGAGGAAAGAGCATTGGCCCCCACATTGGCGGTGACAGTGGCCACTCCCCCCTCCCTCACCTCGGGCTCTCCCATCACGCTCCCCCTCCTGCATTAATAGGTGGCAGCAGCGGCGGCAAGAACACAGCACACTGTGTTCCACCGCAGGGGTCCAATCTCTAAGTGTCACACGCTACTTCCTTATAAACAGGAAGTTCAGACCCTTAGTTAACTATTTATGTTTTTTTTTATAATGTAATTATTTTTTTTTTATTAAAAATTTTATTTGGGTAATTTTTGGTGGGGGAGGTAAACAGTTACATGTAATAATATGTGTTTAATTAATAAAAATGTATGGGTATGTAGTTTTACTATTTGGCCACAAGATGGCCACAGTGAAAAAAATTTTTTTGTCCTGAAAGTGAACGCTCTCGCTTCCAGGAAGCAAAGGGAGCATGGGAAACTTTTTTTTTTTTTTTTTTGCTCACAAAGACCGCGGCCTCTGATAAAAAGCCGTCGGTTTTTCTGCCGGGGACTTAGATCAAGGAATGTGAACTATGTTCCCAGTCCTTCATCTCCGGGCTAACGGGGGCGGCACGGGTGCGCACAGGAGTGTGCAGATGCACACAACAGCACAGCAGCAGCTGCCTGGACGTGACAATCACGTCCAGGCGGCAGGAGTGGTTAAAAAGCATTGTATTGATAAGGTGTGAAAAAAAAATCATCTTGGAGAAGACTTAGGAGACAAAGTGAATTGAATAGGGGGCTATGTGTGCAGAGAGTGCACATAATGCTTAAAGGGAATCTGAAGTGGAAATAAATGTATGATATAATGATTTGTATGTGTGTAGTACAGCTAAGAAATAGAACATTATTAGTGCAGTGAGCGCTATGAGTCTCGTATTGTTTCTAGTACAGGAAGAGTTAAGAAGCTTCAGTTGTTATCTATGCAAAAGAGCTTCTCTGAGCTCTTCGACAAATTTAGTCAGAGAGCAGTGCTATTTTATGACGCACTAATCTCAACCTGTCTCTCAGGGCCGGTTATGGGTGATGGCGTTCGGGTCAGCGGGCAAGATCTCTCGATTTAGCACGATTTGCCCTTGTGATTCCCGTTCAATAGAATGAGAATCACAGCGCCATTGCCCCAAAGATGCTGCATGGCAGATTGATCGACATCGTAAACGCCGCAGTGTGAATGTATCCATAGAAATACATTAGTGGCAGCGCTTTGCTGATCACCGGCTATCAACAAAGTGCTGAAAAATCGCCAAGTGTGAACCAGCAGCCCTCACTGTTTCTTATTAGTTAACACAGAGCTGATGATGCTTTGAACTTTCCTGCTCTGGTTCATAGTTAGAAATACAGAGTATAGTTTGTAAAGTGCAAATATTAGAGAATGATGCATTGTTATAAAAAAGAAAATGAGGGGAAAAAAAAACCTATATAACTGAAAATAAAAATATGTGACACTTTTCTTTGCCACTAATGTTCTGTGGATTACCTGTTCTACACGTATACAGGATGATACCTGATTCAAAACATCTTGCTTTTATTGATGTTTAATATGGTATACAATACCCTACTGTTTTACACATACAATTCATTATATCATCATTTTTTTATAGTTTATTTTTTGCTGCAGTGTCACTTTAACCACTTCAGCCTACAGGGTTGAGATTTTTTTTTACATCTGAGCAACTTTCACCTCCCATTCATTTGCCAATAACTTTAGCACTACTCATTACAATGAATTGATCTATATCTTGTTTTTTCCGCCACCAATTAGGCTTTCTGTGGGTGATACATTTTGCTGAGAATTAATTTATTCTAAATTCATTTTAACAGGAGTATTAAGAAAGAAATGGTAAAAAATCATTAATGCTCAGCTTTTGGCCATTATAATTTGAAATTAATACATGCTACCATCATTAAAACCTATGTACTTTATTTACCAATTTGTCCCCCTTATTACACCATTTAAATTATGTCCCTATCATAATGTATAGCGCCGATATTTAATTTGGAAATAAAGGTGCATTTTTTCAATTTGCGTCCATCACTATTTAGAAGCCCATCATTTAATAAATCATATTGATATACTCCTTTGACATGAATATTTAAAAAGTTCAGACCCTTAGGTAACTATTTATGTTTTTTTTTTTTTTTTTTTTTTATTAAAACTTGTATGTGGGTATTTTTTGGTGTGGGAGGTAAACAGGGGATTTTACATGTTTAGAAATGTATTTGTTCAATAGAAAGTGTTTTTTGGTGTAGTTTGCTATTTGGCCACAAGATGGCCACAGTCAAAAAATCCTGGGAGCGATCGATCTCGCTCCCAGGAAGAAGTATGAAGACGGGGAACTTTTTGATCTCAGAAAAGCCGCAGCGTCTGAAGAGACACTGTCGGCTTTTATCCGGAGGGGTCCGATCATTGAAAGGGATTTATAATCCCTTTCAGTGATCGCTGGGCTAACGGCCGGCAGCGGGAGCACGCACGGGGGGGGGGCGCGGGAGCATGCGCGACCCACGGGAGTGTGCGCAGCTTAACTGGTTGAAAATTTTCATCCAGTTAGGGTGAAGTGGATAAAGGGGAACTGAAGTAAGAGGTATACGGAGGCTGCCATATTTATTTCTTTTTAATCAATACCAGTTGCCTGGCAGCCCTGCTGATCCTTTGCCTCTAATACTATTAGCCATAGCCCCTGAACAAGCATGCTCTGTGAAAAAAAATCAGGTATTTCAGACTTTAAAGACAGTTCTGACAAGACTAGCTGCATGCTTGTTTCTGGTGTTATTCAGACACTAGTGCAGAGAAATAGACCAGCAGGGCTGCCAGGCAATAGAGATGGCCCGAACGGTTCGCCAGTGAACGGTTCCAGGCAAATTTTGGGTGGCTTGCGTTTGCATGCGAACGCGAACTTTTCCGGAAGTTCGATTCGCCCCCATAGTGCACCATTAGGGTCAACTTTGACTGTCTACATCACAGTCAGCAGGCACATTGTAGCCAATCAGGCTACACTATCTTCTGCAGCCATCCCACCCCATATATAAGGCAGGCAGCGCCGGCCAATATAGTCGTTCCTGTCTCTGTAGTAATTAGTGAAGGGAAAGCTGCTGGCAGACTCTCATAGGGAAAAGATTAGTTAGGCTCTTATAGGCTTGTTAGCTTGCTCCTGGCTGATTGTTATTCCTAAAATAGCACCCCACAACAGCTCTTTTGAATGTTAATCTTGTTTTTGTGCTTTTTTTTTTTTTCTTTTACCTCCTTTCTCCCTCTCTTTCTCTCTCTCTCTCTCTGATTTTGTCTTCCTGGGATTTGTAGGCTGTCAAAAGCAAGCTCACATAAATTGGCCAGGAATTGAACCCAGGTCAACTGCTTGGAAGGCAGAGAGAGAGAGAGGAAGGGAGGAAGAATTACACTCCCTGATTGATGTATACACATGCAGTAGTTTAGGCCTGCAATTTAGCATTGAAAGTGATTTCTGCCCTTAAAACACTGCTTTGCGTGAAAACTAAAAACATTACCGGGACTTTTGAGGTCTACACCACTTAAACATTTGTCTCCCTCCAGGTGTCTGATGTTTTGAAACATCTTTTCCATCACTTTTCTGGCCAGTATAATTTTTTCAAATTTTTCAAGTTCGCCTCCCCATTGAAGTGTGTGGCGGTTCGCAAACGTTCGCAAGTTCGCGAACGTTTGTGGAGGTTCGCGAACCTAAAATCAGAGGTTCGGGCCATCTCTACCAGGCAACTGGTATTGATTAAAAGGAAATAAATATGGCAGCCTCCGTATACCTCTTACTTCAGTTCCCCTTGAAAGTGACACTGTATAGTACAGTCTATTCATTGTAAAACTGTACAGTACAGTCATTATTATTACCAGGGCCGTATCTATTAAGAGGCACTCGTGGGCACCGGCCCCTAGTGGCACTTTGAAGGGGGCGGCGGCTACTTGACTGCACTGCGGGTTTTTTTTTAAATTAATTTCCTTCATTTCGGAGTCGGGGACAAGTCCCAAGAGTGGTTGAGGGGGGGGGGGGGGGGGGGTCAGGAAGGTTAGTGGTTGTTAGCTCCCCAATCCAGCGGCCAATCTTTCTACTTTCCTCCGCTGCCTGGGAGTCACCATGGTAACTGGATGCTAAGCGGGGAGAGCCGCTTAGCGTCTGGTTGCCATGGTGACTCCCAGGCAGCGTGCAGTGAGCAGCGCGAGATTTACCTCTGGGCTGGCTAGGGGACATGGCTGAAATCCTGTCTCTCCCTCCCAGGCTCCTAGAAGTCTGCTTGCTGCCCAGGCTCAGCCGCATAACTTAAAAAGAGCCCGTGGCTCGAAGAGGTTTTGGCCGCCCCCCTTTTCCTCCTCCCCCTCCAGCTCCCTCATGCTGAGAGAGACGTCAGGCGTACTCATGCTGGCCTGACGTCTCTGCATCTTCTTCACACGCACCGGCGGGAAATACAAGAGCTGGAGGGAGACAGGAGTGAATGATAAGCAGCCAGCCAGCCATAACAAGTGAGGGAGAGCCCGGACAGCAGAGGAGCTGCAGCCCGAGTCTGCCAGTGACAGCCTCCAGCCTGCCTCAGAGACACCCAGAGGGACATAGCTGCCATAAGCCAGCCCAGCAGAATGCACAGAGACAGCCTGCCAGACACATGACAGAGGTAGAGTAGGTAATGTACAATGCTCTGTCATGTTTCTCTTGCCAATACTCCTTCTCTCTCTCTTTAACACTGTGACACTTTCTGTACCTGTCTATCTGCTTACCCTATGTCTCTCTCTCTCTCTACCCACCCTCTCTAACCCTCCTTCCAACTCTCACAGAAATGCTGCCCACTGTACGATTATTTTCTGCTAAAATGTTGCCCACATTGCGAGTATTCTAAGTTGAAATGTTGCCCTCATTGCGATTATTCTCTGTTGAAATGTTGCACACATTGCGATTGTTCTCTACTGAAATGTTGCAATCATTGCGATTATTCTCTGTTGAAATGTTGCATTCATTGCGTTTATTCTCAGCTGAAATGTTGCACACATTGCGATTATCCTCTGCTGAAATGTTGCCCACATTGCGATTGTTCTCTGCTGAAATGTTGCCCTTATTGCGTTTATTCTCTGCTGAAATGTTGCCCTTATTGCGTTTATTCTCTGCTGAAATGTTGCCCTTATTGCGTTTATTCTCTGCTGAAATGTTGCCCTTATGGCGTTTTATTCTCTGCTGAAATGTTGCACTTATTGCGTTTTATTCTCTGCTGAAATGTTGCACTTATTGCGTTTTATTCTCTGCTGAAATGTTGCACTTATTGCGTTTTATTCTCTGCTGAAATGTTGAACTCATTGCGTTTATTCTCTGCTGAAATGTTGCACTTATTGTGTTTATTCTCTGCGGAAATGTTGCACACATTGCGATTATTATTCTCTGTTGAAATGTTGCACTCATTGTGATTTATTTTCTGTTGAAATGTTGCACTCATGATTTATTCTCTGTTGAAATGTTGCACTCATTGCGATTTATTTTCCGGTAAAATGTTGCCCACATTGCGATTATTTTATGGTGAAACATTGCTGCATTGTGATTTGATGATGAAACACTGCCCCATTACAATTATTTTATAGTGAAATGCTACCCCATTATGATTTGGCACCTATGGGTGGGGCCCCATCCAAATTTTCGCAAGGGGGCCCAGTGATTTCTAGTTACGTCCCTGACTACTACCTAAACTGGGGATACCTATAGATCTGGCTATCGATACTGGGGACACCTATAGTATGTCTACATTGGGGACACCTATAGACCTGGCTACTTTATACTGTACTTATACTAATTATTTATATTGCACCAACATATTATGCAGCGCTGTACAGAGTATGTATTGTTTTGTCACTAACTGTCCCACAGAGGGGCTCACAATCTAATCCCTACCATAGTCATGTGTATGTATGTATGTATGTATGTATGTATGTATGTATCGTAGTCTAGGGCCAATTTTTAGGGGGAAGCCAATTAACTTATCTGTATCGTATGTTATTGGGATGTGGGAGGAAACCAGAGTATCTGAAGGAAACCCACACAGACACAGGGAGAACATACAAACTTCTTGCAGATGTTGACCTGGCTGGGATTCGAACCGGGAACCCAGCACTGCAAGGCAAGAGCGCTAACCACTACACCACCATGCTGCCATACTACTGTACTATATTGTACTGCCATCTTTAGCAGTACTTCACGGAGTATGTAGTCATGTCACTGACTATCCTCTGAGGAGCTTACAATCTAATCCTGCCATAGTCTAATGTCCTACCATATTATTATGTATTTATGTAGCACTGGCATCTTCTGCAGCACTTTGCAGAGAACATAGTCATGTTACTGACTTTTCTTAGGGGAGCTCACAATCTAATACCTATCACTATTTTGTGCGAGAGAACACTGGCTAATGTGTGGGTTTTTTTTTGGGGGGGGGGGGGAACATTTCCTACTTGCTTGTTTAGGGTCACTTTACTCATACCCGGGGAGAAAACATGGCCCCACCGACTTTGGGTTGCACTCTTACTAGGAAATTTTAATTGGCCACACCCACTGTATTTTATGGACACGCCCACTGCATTATGTGGCCACGCCCATTTTTTGCCGCGGCGAGCTAAGCGCACGGCCCTAGGTGGGGGGGGGGTGTCATAGGTTTGGGGTGCCTGGAGGAGCCCAAACCCTAAATACAGCCCTGATTATTACACTAATTATAACAGTATTATTATTATTATTATTATTATATAATCATTGCTATGTTAAATCATGAACTATGATCATTTTCACAGGAACCACATTTGACATGTAAATAAAATACATTGATATAACTTATTTTTACGGTCAGCACTGATTGACATATCAAGGTTACTGTTAATAAAGTCAAACATGTTGAATTCTACAGCTGATTATTTTTTTTATCTTCTTTATTAATTAGTATTGATTATTTTAGTGACCCTGTATGCTTAATGTATTCTTAAAGCAAACCTGAAACGAAAATAAACGTATGAGATCATGATTTGTATGTGTAGTACAGCTAAGAAATAGAACAATAGCAGCAAAGAAAAGTGTCTCATATTGTTTTCCAGTACAGGAAGAGTTCAAAAAAACTTCTCTGAGCTTCTCTGAGCTCTTCGACCCACTGAGTCAAATACAGTCCTGTTTCCTGAAGCACTTAAAGGGAAGGTTCCGGGACTCTGTAAAAAAAATAAAAATCATCCACTTACCTGGGGCTTCCTCCAGCTCGTGGCAGGCAGGACATGCCCTCGGTGCCGCTCCGGAGGCTCCTGGTCTCCTCCGGTGGCGCACCCGACCTGGCCAGGCTGGCTGCCACGTCGGGCTCTTCTGCGCTCCAATGTGCGTCTCACTGGTGCACGCTGACATCATCAGACGTCCTCCGGGCTGTACTGCGCAGGCACAGAACTACTGAGCTGGAGCTGGAGGAAGCCCCCGGTAAGTACCACTTATTTTACTATTTCTCCCCTGATGACTCCTTTAAGCTGTGGTGCTAAAGTAGTGTGTTACTGTTCAAATATTTGATATTCAAATAAAGTCAGTTGTTTACTCGTTCAATGTCTTTGAACTTTACAAAAATGTTGAACTATTTTTTGTGCTAATCAATAAAAAAATGCTGCAGCCATCAAACTGCCAGTTCTGTATCAGAGTGGATTTATTTATTTTGGTACAATTACAATTACTGATAGGCACGGATGCTCATCTGGATTCTGGATATCCGGGTAACTCGGATATCCAAACTTTTTTACGCTATCCGATTCGGATTCCGGATTTATTTTTAAATCCAGCTAGCTATCTGTGGATATTTGGCCGCAATACTGTAACTAGGGAGATGACGTCCTGGAGCCAATCAGAGGGCTTCCAGCAGAAGCCCTAGCAACCAATCACAGAGGGGAACCCTGGCCAGCCCTACCTGACCTCATTGAGCCAATCAGAGGGCTCCCAGCCTAAACCCTGGCACCCAATCACAGAAAGGAACCCTGGCCAGCCCCCCTGTATAAAAAGGAGGGCTGCCATGATGAGACATATCGTCTTAGCTTGCTGAATGCTCACTGAGAGACATGCTCCAGTGCTGCTGGCCCAGCAAGGGCTGTACACAGTTATAAACCTAAAGCTGTTCAGTGATTAACCCCTTCACTACTATCACTACACTATTGTTAAATCGTTAATTACCTTGATTGATGCCATAGTGTGACAGTCAGAGTGTGTGCTCCAGTGCTGCTGGGCCTAGTAGCAAGGGCTGTACACAGTGATAAGCTAGTGTTCAGTGATTACCCCCTTCACTACTATCACTACACTATTGTTACATCGTTAATTAGTTTGATTGATGTCATTGTGTGACAGTCAGAGTGTGTGCTCCAGTGCTGCTGGCCTAGTAGGGATAAACCAAAAGCTGTTCAGTGATTAACCCCTTCACTATCATTACACTATTGTTAAATCATTAATGAGCTTGATGTCATTTGTGTGACAGTCAGAGTGTGTGCTGCAGGCAGCTGCTATGTGTCTGTGTGTGTGTGTGCTGTGCACAGACCAGGCAAGTGACACGTGCCAAATGCCACGTGACACGTGCCAAGTGACACGTGCCAAGTGCCATGTGACACATGCTAAGTGCCAATTGCCACGTGCCACATCCGGCATGCTTCTGGCACACTTTACACCTGCTGCTGCTGCATTGCTCTGCTTCTGCTGCCGTTAAAGCTCCCACCGCCAGGCCAGGGTGCCACAGGCCACTGATACCACCTATATTTAACGCAAAACACAATTGCTGCGTAATTTTTTGGAGGTGTCTTGGCTGAAAACTGTCATGTCCCAGTTGTGCGGTTGGACTTTGGACACAATGTGGACTGCACGACCGCTGTCTGGAACCTAGGCCTAATATTAATTGACAGCATTTTTTTTTTTTTTTGGGGGGGGGGGGGGATTTTAAGTCCCCACATCAGCAATTAGTGTTCCCCTTTACAAAATAATGATGCTACATGCCTCATATACCCTAAAAAAAAGTTTTTAAAGCAATTTAAAGGGCACTTCCGGTTTTTCTATCCGGATAACTGAATCCACCCGGATAGCCCGGATAATGCGTTCGGATATCCGCATGAATGCGGATATCTAAAAGTTCGGATTCGGATATCAGATCCGGATCCGGTTATCTGGGTATCCGGATCCGGATCAATTCGGATTTTGAAAAGGGGTATCCGAGCACCCCTGCTGATAGGATAAGCTGAAGTTATAACTTTTTATTGGCAGGTAAACTTAAATGGTTTTATAGGACAGTAATAATGTGATTAATGTTTGTGATGCTGGCGTGCTGCCTACAGTTCCATGCCAATAGTCATATAAAATAAAGACAGTAAAAATAAAACTGTGACACTTAGAAACACCTAAATGGCAATCATGAAGTTCTAACTTGCAGTTAAAGTGGTATACTCAAATTTTTATCTATAGTCTAAAGTATACATGTCATACTCTGGCCCACAGGCCAAATCTGCCCCGCAGAGCCATCAGATTTGCCCCTCCCCCCCACCCCCCCAAAGGGTTTCCCCACTTTGCATTATGTTTGGCCCATTCTAGACCACCAGGGGAGATATAATGGAGGTCAAGCCCTAGATAACCAGAGAAACCTTATGGATAGAGATGAGGGAAACACTAAACACAAGGGAACTGAATAGGGGAGGCAGGGTATCTAGAACCTGGGGAACTATTTAGGGTTAGGAAGAGGACAGCTAGAAAAGTTCTTGCTGATTTCAGCGGGAGCATATAACTTTCTCACCTTTATTCGCTCACTAATTACTCAAATTAGGAGTCAATCTGATAATTTGTCCTACAGCAGCAATGATATCACTTAGCTTCAGTGAGGTGTAAATATGCATTGAAATGATATCAAAGCAGTCTTAGGGCCGGTTCACACGGATGCTTGGTGAGCGTTTACCGCTAGCGTCCCCGGGCTCGTCGTTAAATGCTCCCATGAAAGAAACACGGTCTGCTTCTATGCACCACGTATTCTTCAGTTGTGGCCTGCACTAGTTAAGCCTGCTGCACGTCTCTCAGATTGATTTGTGTGCCACTATACAGGTGTTTTTTATGAGGCACAGTCTTTATACAGGCTGCAGATGTTAATCAAGGACTTAATCTGAGTGCCGAGTGATTTTTTTGCTCTATAGTGTGGAAGCCAAAGTAAGAACCGGCCCTTAGGCCTCGGACCCACTACAAAGCGCTATGGCAATCGCTAGCAATTTGTGGTAGCGCTTTGCAAGCAATTTTTGGACCAATTTCCCTGCTCCTAAACAATACATTAGAATGGAAACGCTCCCAAAATACTGCATGTCCTGCGATTGCAATTTGCCTAATCGCAATTGCTGTAGTGGAATCTGCCCCATCCATTTACATTTACATCCATTTACATCGGCAGAACACTTAGGGAAATCACTAGTGCTTTAAAGTAGTGGTGCTCAAATACCCCTTTTTAAAATTCGAGTTTGGTCGAATTCGAATAGTAAATTATTAGAGGTCAGTCGAATATTCGAGTCGAATAATTTTTACTATTCGATTCGACCTCGGACTTCGAGCTCACTATTCGAGTCGGTATTCGAGCTCACTATTCGAGCTGACTATTCGAATTGGCCTTAAATAGCTTCCAACACTTGTTTTGAGGGTGAATGATGCAAGAAACATCTTTTTTTCCAAGTAACAACAGCAAGTGATTATGTGGGGATGTTCCTTTAAAAAAAAATGTGGAAAGAGAAGTTGTGTCCTTAATTTTGTTCAGTAGTGTTACTGTATATACTTGTTCTTCTTCTTCTTTATCTTTCTTCTTCTTCTTCTAGATCTTCTTCTTCTATATCTTCTTCTTCTATATTGTCTTCTTCTTCTTCTTCTTCATCATCTTCTTCTTCATCATCTTCTTCTTCTTCTTCTTCATCATCTTCTTCTTCTTCTTCATCATCTTCTTCTTCATCTTCATCTTCTTCATCTTCTTCTTCTTCTTCATCTTCATCTTCTTCATCTTCTTCTTCTTCATCTTCTTCTTCTTCTTCATCTTCTTCTTCTTCTTCTTCATCTTCTTCTTCTTCTTCATCTTCTTCTTCTTCTTCTTCATCTTCTTCATCATCTTCTTCATCTTCTTCTTCTTCTTCTTCTTCATCTTCTTCATCTTCTTCTTCTTCATCTTCTTCATCTTCTTCATCTTCTTCTTCTTTTTCATCTTCTTCTTCATCATCTTCTTCATCTTCTTCTTCATCTTCTTCTTCATCTTCATCTTCTCCTTCTCCTTCTTTTTCAATATCGTCTTCTTCTTCTTCACGTATTTCTCTTTTCAATTTTTTTTTAAAGAAATGCAGCTATTTTTGAGCGTAACAAATAGCTGGTGGGCGCACGCATGTTGGAAGCGCCATTGTATGTGCTCCCTGGCAGTGGAAACACAAAGACAGCAGGAGGTAAATTCAGCAGCAGGAGGAGGAGGATGAGTGTGTGGCAGCAGGCAGTCAATGAGGCAGGCAGCTCGCCGTGACATAATAGCCCTGGTACCTAGCGGTGATACCAGGGCTGTAAATAAACACAACAGGAGGTCCCAGACAGCGGTCGTGCAGCCCACATTGTGTCCAATACACAACTGGGACAACACAGTTTTCAACCCGGGCACCTCAGAAAAATTAAACCTTTTTTTTTTTTAATGGTTTGTTTGGTTTTGGTTTTGCAACCAATATAGCTATTGTTTGACGTAATAGCTGGTGGCAGAGTGGCAGCAGAAGGTAATTCTGTGTACCCTGGCAGTGGGAAACACAGACAGACAGCAACAGCAGCAGGAGGAATGGAGGAGTAATGTGAGCAGCTATTGTTTGACGTAATAGCTGGTGGCAGAGTGGCAGCAGAAGGTAAATCATCTGTGTAGTGTACCCTGGCAGTGGGAAACACAGACAGACAGCAGCAGCAGCAGCAGGAGGAGGTATGGAGGAGTAGTGTGAGTGTGGCAGCAGGTAGGCAGCGTGACATAATAGCCCTGGTACCTAGCGGTGATACCAGGGCTGTAAATAAACACAACAGGAGGTCCCAGACAGCGGTCGTGCAGCCCACATTGTGTCCAATACACAACTGGGACAACACAGTTTTCAACCCGGGCACCTCAGAAAAATTAAACCTTTTTTCTTTTTTTTAATGGTTTGTTTGGTTTTGGTTTTGCAACCAATATAGCTATTGTTTGACGTAATAGCTGGTGGCAGAGTGGCAGCAGAAGAAGGTAATTCTGTGTACCCTGGCAGTGGGAAACACAGACAGACAGCAGCAGCAGGAGGAGGAATGGAGGAGTAGGCGAGCAGCTATTGTTTGACGTAATAGCTGGTGGCAGAGTGGCAGCAGAAGGTAAATCATCTGTGTACCCTGGCAGTGGGAAACACAGACAGACAGCAGCAGCAGCAGCAGGAGGAGGTATGGAGGAGCAGTGTGAGTGTGGCAGCAGGTAGGCAGCGTGACATAATAGCCCTGGTACCTAGCGGTGATACCAGGGCTGTAAATAAACACAACAGGAGGTCCCAGACAGCGGTCGTGCAGCCCACATTGTGTCCAATACACAACTGGGACAACACAGTTTTCAACCCGGGCACCTCAGAAAAATTAAACCTTTTTTTTTTTTTATGGTTTTTTGGTTTTTGGTTTTACAACCAATATAGCTATTGTTTGACGTAATAGCTGGTGGCAGAGTGGCAGCAGAAGAAGGTAATTCTGTGTACCCTGGCAGTGGGAAACACAGACAGACAGCAGCAGCAGGAGGAGGAATGGAGGAGTAGGCGAGCAGCTATTGTTTGACGTAATAGCTGGTGGCAGAGTGGCAGCAGAAGGTAAATCATCTGTGTACCCTGGCAGTGGGAAACACAGACAGACAGCAGCAGCAGCAGCAGGAGGAGGTATGGAGGAGCAGTGTGAGTGTGGCAGCAGGTAGGCAGCGTGACATAATAGCCCTGGTACCTAGCGGTGATACCAGGGCTGTAAATAAACACAACAGGAGGTCCCAGACAGCGGTCGTGCAGCCCACATTGTGTCCAATACACAACTGGGACAACACAGTTTTCAACCCGGGCACCTCAGAAAAATTAAACCTTTTTTTTTTTTTATGGTTTTTTGGTTTTTGGTTTTACAACCAATATAGCTATTGTTTGACGTAATAGCTGGTGGCAGAGTGGCAGCAGAAGAAGGTAATTCTGTGTACCCTGGCAGTGGGAAACACAGACAGACAGCAGCAGCAGGAGGAGGAATGGAGGAGTAGGCGAGCAGCTATTGTTTGACGTAATAGCTGGTGGCAGAGTGGCAGCAGAAGGTAAATCATCTGTGTACCCTGGCAGTGGGAAACACAGACAGACAGCAGCAGCAGCAGCAGGAGGAGGTATAGAGGAGCAGTGTGAGTGTGGCAGCAGGTAGGCAGCGTGACATAATAGCCCTGGTACCTAGCGGTGATACCAGGGCTGTAAATAAACACAACAGGAGGTTCCAGACAGCGGTCGTGCAGCCCACATTGTGTCCAATACACAACTGGGACAACACAGTTTTCAACCCGGGCACCTCAGAAAAATTAAACCTTTTTTTTTTTTTATGGTTTTTTGGTTTTTGGTTTTACAACCAATATAGCTATTGTTTGACGTAATAGCTGGTGGCAGAGTGGCAGCAGAAGAAGGTAATTCTGTGTACCCTGGCAGTGGGAAACACAGACAGACAGCAGCAGCAGGAGGAGGAATGGAGGAGTAGGCGAGCAGCTATTGTTTGACGTAATAGCTGGTGGCAGAGTGGCAGCAGAAGGTAAATCATCTGTGTACCCTGGCAGTGGGAAACACAGACAGACAGCAGCAGCAGGAGGAGGAATGGAGGAGTAGGCGAGCAGCTATTGTTTGACGTAATAGCTGGTGGCAGAGTGGCAGCAGAAGGTAAATCATCTGTGTACCCTGGCAGTGGGAAACACAGACAGACAGCAGCAGCAGCAGCAGGAGGAGGTATGGAGGAGCAGTGTGAGTGTGGCAGCAGGTAGGCAGCGTGACATAATAGCCCTGGTACCTAGCGGTGATACCAGGGCTGTAAATAAACACAACAGGAGGTCCCAGACAGCGGTCGTGCAGCCCACATTGTGTCCAATACACAACTGGGACAACACAGTTTTCAACCCGGGCACCTCAGAAAAATTAAACCTTTTTTTTTTTTTATGGTTTTTTGGTTTTTGGTTTTACAACCAATATAGCTATTGTTTGACGTAATAGCTGGTGGCAGAGTGGCAGCAGAAGAAGGTAATTCTGTGTACCCTGGCAGTGGGAAACACAGACAGACAGCAGCAGCAGGAGGAGGAATGGAGGAGTAGGCGAGCAGCTATTGTTTGACGTAATAGCTGGTGGCAGAGTGGCAGCAGAAGGTAAATCATCTGTGTACCCTGGCAGTGGGAAACACAGACAGACAGCAGCAGCAGGAGGAGGAATGGAGGAGTAGGCGAGCAGCTATTGTTTGACGTAATAGCTGGTGGCAGAGTGGCAGCAGAAGGTAAATCATCTGTGTACCCTGGCAGTGGGAAACACAGACAGACAGCAGCAGCAGCAGCAGGAGGAGGTATGGAGGAGCAGTGTGAGTGTGGCAGCAGGTAGGCAGCGTGACATAATAGCCCTGGTACCTAGCGGTGATACCAGGGCTGTAAATAAACACAACAGGAGGTCCCAGACAGCGGTCGTGCAGCCCACATTGTGTCCAATACAAAACTGGAACAACACAGTTTTCAACCCGGGCACCTCAGAAAAATTAAACCTTTTTTTTTTTTAATGGTTTGTTTGGTTTTGGTTTTGCAACCAATATAGCTATTGTTTGACGTAATAGCTGGTGGCAGAGTGGCAGCAGAAGAAGGTAATTCTGTGTACCCTGGCAGTGGGAAACACAGACAGACAGCAGAAGGGCAGTACACAGCAGCCCACTGTAGGTGTAAAATGTGTGGCTGCAGGCGACGTAATAGTCAAAGTGAACCAGGCTGGCTTAGTGAGCAGGAGCCAGGAGGTGGTAAAGGGTGGTAAGGCACATTAACGATGGTTCCGGCAGCCAGTTCATGTCCCCCTCTCGCCGACAACAGGGGCCAGGAACTCGCCTTCCACCCACGCCTGGTTCATCTTGAGAAACGTCAGTCTGTCCACAGACTTGTGAGACAGACGTGAGCGTTTCTCGGTGACCACGCCACCAGCTGCACTGAAGCAGCGCTCGGACAGCACGCTGGAAGGGGGGCAGGACAGCACTTCCAGGGCGTACTGCGCCAGCTCGCTCCAGATCTCCATGCGCTTGACCCAATACTCCATGGGATCAACAGGGGCATCGCTGTCAAGCCCGCTGTACGACCCCATGTAGTCAGCCACCATGCGGGTCAGGCGCTGGCTGTGACCGGAGGAGGATGCTGCTGCATGCATCTCCTCTCTAGTCACTGCTGCCGGAGCCTCTACAGTCCTGTAGAGCTCGTGGCTGAGAGACAGCAGGTCTGTGGGGCGCTTGCTGCTGCTGGATGCAGGCACCTGCTGCTGCCTCTGTGCTGGCTGCTGGACAGTGGGGGTGGAAGGCTGGGGGAAGGCTTCCTCCAAGCGCTCAACAAGGGCCTGCTGCAAGCTCCTTATTTGTTGCGCTGGGTCTCCTCCTGCAGGCGGCAGGAACTGGCTCAACTTCCCCTTGAGGCGTGGGTCCAACATCATGCTGATCCAGATGTCCTCCCTCTGCTTCATCTGGATCACCCTGGGGTCCCTGCGCAGGCACGTCAGCATGTGCGCTGCCATTGGGAAGAGGCGGGCCACGTCTGCTGGCACATCGACGTCAGTGCTGTCCTCATCCTCCTCCTCTGCCGCCTCATCCTCTCTCCACCCCCGCACCAACTCAGCTGCGCTGTGCTGATCCCCCTCATCAGCAGCCAGGTCAGGGACCTCCACCAAGTCCTCCTCCTCCTCCCCCTCAGAGGTGGACTGCGCAGCTGGTTGCCGCTCCTGCTGGTCCAAGGCTGCCGCTCCCTGTTCCAGCAAAGCATCGAGGGCCCTGTTCAGCAGAGAAACCAGGGGCACCCACTCGCAGACCATAGCATGGTCCCTGCTCACCATGTTTGTGGCCTGCAGGAAGGGAGCCAGCACAAAGCACACCTGCTGCATGTGCCTCCAGTCATCATCGGGGACGATGGACGGGATGTTGCTGGTCTTGTCCCTTCTCTGAGCTGCGGAAACAGTGGCCAGGGCAAGGTACTGGTTGACAGCGTGCCTCTGTTCAACCAGACGCTCCAACATCGCCAGGGTGGAGTTCCAGCGAGTCGGAACGTCAAGGATCAGCCGATGGCGTGGCAGATCCAGCTCCTTTTGCACGTCTTCCAGGCTCGCACAGGCTGCAGCCGAGCGCCGGAAGTGACGCACAACATTCCTTGCCGTTTCCAGCAGTTCGCCCATCCCCTGGTAGGTGCGCAGGAACTTCTGCACCACCAGGTTCAGCACGTGGGCAAGACAGGGGATGTGGGTCAGGTTTCCCCTGTCTATTGCGGCAACCAGATTGGCCCCATTGTCGGCCACCACCTTTCCGACTCTGAGGCCTCTGGGGGTCAGCCAAATCCTCTCCTGCTCCTGGAGTTTGGCCAACACATGGGTTGCCGTCAGCTTGGTCTTCCCAAGGCTGACCAAGTGCAGCAGCGCTTGGCAGTGGCGGGCCTTCACGCTGCTGCTGAGGCGGGGGGTTTGGCCAGGTGTGCCGGAGGATGGCAGAGGATCGGAGGAACCTGCTGCAGTTCCCCTGACCCTGCGGGGTGGCACCACCCACTGTGTTGCTGCTGCTGCTGTGCCCGCTGCTGCTCTCCCATCCTCACCCCCTTCCACCAAGCTGACCCAGTGGACAGTGAAGGACAGGTAGCGGCCTGTCCCGAAGCGGCTGCTCCAGGAGTCCATGGTGACGTGGACCCTTTCACCAACCGCGTGCTCCAGCCCTCGCTCCACATTGGCCATCACAAAGCGGTGCAGTGCAGGAATGGCCTTGCGGGCAAAGAAGTGTCTGCTGGGGAGCTGCCAGTCTGGGGCTGCGCAAGCAAGCAGCGCACGAATGTCGCTCCCCTCCTGCACGAGCGTGTACGGCAGGAGTTGGGAGCACATGGCCCGTGCCAGCAAGCCGTTCAGCTGCCGCACGCGACGGCTGCTGGGAGGCAGAGCCCTAACCACCCCCTGGAAGGACTCGCTCAAAAGGCTCTGGCGTGGCCTTTTGCTGACACGGGAATCAGCAGACACAGCAGAGGAGGCCACTGAGGACTGGCTGCCAGAACAGGCCTCAGTGTCGGCGGCAGGAGTTGCAGAGGGGGGAGGAGCAGTGCGTTTCCGCACTCCTGCTGGTGCTGCTGGAGGAGCAGGAGGGCGGGTGGCTGCTGTTGCTGCTGCTGCTGCTGAAGGCTGTGCAGTGATGGGTGTGGTGCCACTGCCAGCACCAGATGCCTTCAGCCTCTGGAACTCCTCATGCTGGTGGAAATGTTTAGCCGCAAGGTGGTTGATGAGCGAGCTGGTGCTGAACTTTAAGGGGTCTGCACCTCTGCTCAACTTCCGCTGACAGTGGTTGCAAGTGGCGTACTTGCTGTACACAGTGGGCATGGTGAAAAACCGCCAGATTGGTGACAGAAACATCCCCCTACGGCATGGAAGCGCTGCTGCCTGTCTCCCTGTGGTGGTTGGGGGGGGGGGCTTGGGTGCGGCTGGTGGTGGTACTGGCTGATGCTGCTGCTGCTGCTGCTGAGCCTGAGACACCAGCAGGCTGTGGGACGCTGCCAATGCTTGCAATGATGCGCCTCCTTGCAAGGCCCACAAGCACATCCTCCTCCTCCTCCTCAGAGCTGCTGAGGACGACATCCCCTGGAGGTGGTGGCACCCAGTCTCTGTCTGTCACCGGGTCATCATCATCATGCCCCTCCTGAAACATGTCCTGCTGGGATGATGACCCCCCAAACTCCTCTCCTGATGCATGGATGGGACGCTTGACTGTCGCCACAGTCTTGCTGTCCAATCCCTCCTCCCCCAAAGTGCCCATCAGCATCTCCTCCTCAAAATCGCCAACAACAGCAGACAATACCCTGATGGTGCCTGGGGTAAAAAGACTGCTGAGTGACAGGTCGGCGACTGATGGTGAACTGGCCTCCTCCCCAGGCCCTGCTGGGCGGCTGCTGCGAACAGGGGTGGTGGTGGTGGTGGTGGTGGTGGTGGTGAGGGTGGAGGCCTCGGATGCAGAGCTGATGGCGGGCTGCTCATCCTCCGTCATGAGTTGCACCACAGTGTCTGCATCCTTTTCCTCAATGGGACGTTTCCGACCCGGCTGGAGGAAAATGGGAGCAGGTGCTACACGCTGCTGCTGCTGTGTCTCTGCAGCGTGAGTTGCAGATGCTCCTGCTGGGCGGCGCTCAAGGCGTCCACGGCCAGTGGCTATGGGAGGAATGTTAGCCACTGACGCTGCTGCTGCTGCTGCGGAACTGTGCATGGTGGCGCGCCCGCGGCCGCGGCTTGCCACAATGCTGCTCCCTCTCCTCCTGATTCCCTTGCTGCCCTTCCCCTTGCCCAAACCGCGCTGGCTGCCACTTCCAGACATCTTCAATGTTTTGGGCGTATAGACAAAAGTTTTTTAAAAGGGCGGGTGAAAAGTGGGGTACTTTAATGGAGTGGGTTGGTTGGTGAGGTGACTGAGTGAGTGTCCCCTAGTACAGTAAGTAAGTAGTAACAGTCAGGAAGTACAACTAGCAGTTACAATAATTAGTGTTGGGCGAACACCTGGATGTTCGGGTTCGGGAAAGTTCGCCGAACATGGCCGCAATGTTCGGCATGTTCGGGCCGAACCCCGAACTCCCCGAACATCCCGCTTTTGGGGGCCCTATGGGGTCGCAGGCATAAGGGGGGAGCATGCCCCGATCGCGGGGGGGGTCGGAAATTCCCCCCACCCCCTCCGCTAGCGCTCCCCCCTCTGCCCGCTTCCCCATTCAAAAGTTAGGAAGTGAAACTGTACCTGTGCGGCCGGTAGTGGGTGACTGGCAGTGGGCGGCACTATGGAGAGACTGAGGAGGAGGAGGAGTCCGGAGAGTGACGCGTTGAGGGAGGCCGGGCAGTGGGCGGATCAGCAGTAGTACCGTACTACTGCTGATCCGCCCACTGCCCGGCCTCCCTCAACGCGTCACTCTCCGGACTCCTCCTCCTCCTCAGTCTCTCCATAGTGCCGCCCACTGCCAGTCACCCACTACCGGCCGCACAGGTACAGTTTCACTTCCTAACTTTTGAATGGGGAAGCGGGCAGAGGGGGGAGCGCTAGCGGAGGGGGTGGGGGGAATTTCCGACCCCCCCCGCGATCGGGGCATGCTCCCCCCTTATGCCTGCGACCCCATAGGGGGCCAGTATTCGGGCGAACAGGGCCCTGTTCGTGCCGAACAGGGGCCCTGTTCGGCCAGGCAATGAGCCGTTCGGGCGAACCCGAACAGTTTGGCCGAACACCACCAGGTGTTCGGCCGAACGCGAACATCACCTGAACAGGGTGATGTTCTGCAGAACCCGAACAGTGGCGAACACTGTTCGCCCAACACTAACAATAATCAGTAGTAATCACAAGTAAATTTAGTGTGTGTACACTCAGACAGTGAGTGCACGCACGCAGGAGCTAGTAGCCTATGAACACAGTGACTGAGTGTCCTAGACTCCTAGTACAGTAAGAGTAAGTAGTAACAGTAAGTAGAACTAACTAATTACAATAATCAATCAGCGATCAGAAGGAAATGGAGTGTGGGTGTGTGTACACTCAGACAGTGAGTGCACGCACGCAGGAGCTAGTAGCCTATGAACACAGTGACTGAGTGTCCTAGACTCCTAGTACAGTAAGAGTAAGTAGTAACAGTAAGTAGAACTAACTAATTACAATAATCAATCAGCGATCAGAAGGAAATGGAGTGTGGGTGTGTGTACACTCAGACAGTGAGTGCACGCACGCAGGAGCTAGTAGCCTATGAACACAGTGACTGAGTGTCCTAGACTCCTAGTACAGTAAGAGTAAGTAGTAACAGTAAGTAGAACTAACTAATTACAATAATCAATCAGCGATCAGAAGGAAATAGAGTGTGGGTGGTGTGTGTACACTCAGACAGTGAGTGCACGCACGCAGGAGCTAGTAGCCTATGGACAGTGACTGAGTGTCCTAGACTCCTAGTACAGTAAGAGTAAGTAGTAACAGTAAGTACAACTAACTAATTACGATAATCAATCAGCGATCAGAAGGAAATAGAGTGTGTGTTGTGTGTGTACACTCAGACAGTGAGTGCACGCACGCAGGAGCTAGTAGCCTATGAACAGTGACTGAGTGTCCTAGACTCCTAGTACAGCAAGAGTAAGTAGTAACAGTAAGTAGAACTAACTAATTACAATAATCAATCAGCGATCAGAAGGAAATGGAGTGTGGGTGTGTGTACACTCAGACAGTGAGTGCACGCACGCAGGAGCTAGTAGCCTATGAACACAGTGACTGAGTGTCCTAGACTCCTAGTACAGTAAGAGTAAGTAGTAACAGTAAGTAGAACTAACTAATTACAATAATCAATCAGCGATCAGAAGGAAATAGAGTGTGGGTGGTGTGTGTACACTCAGACAGTGAGTGCACGCACGCAGGAGCTAGTAGCCTATGGACAGTGACTGAGTGTCCTAGACTCCTAGTACAGTAAGAGTAAGTAGTAACAGTAAGTAGAACTAACTAATTACAATAATCAATCAGCGATCAGAAGGAAATGGAGTGTGGGTGTGTGTACACTCAGACAGTGAGTGCACGCACACAGGAGCTAGTAGCCTATGAACACAGTGACTGAGTGTCCTAGACTCCTAGTACAGTAAGAGTAAGTAGTAACAGTAAGTAGAACTAACTAATTACAATAATCAATCAGCGATCAGAAGGAAATGGAGTGTGGGTGTGTGTACACTCAGACAGTGAGTGCACGCACGCAGGAGCTAGTAGCCTATGAACACAGTGACTGAGTGTCCTAGACTCCTAGTACAGTAAGAGTAAGTAGTAACAGTAAGTAGAACTAACTAATTACAATAATCAATCAGCGATCAGAAGGAAATAGAGTGTGGGTGGTGTGTGTACACTCAGACAGTGAGTGCACGCACGCAGGAGCTAGTAGCCTATGGACAGTGACTGAGTGTCCTAGACTCCTAGTACAGTAAGAGTAAGTAGTAACAGTAAGTACAACTAACTAATTACGATAATCAATCAGCGATCAGAAGGAAATAGAGTGTGTGTTGTGTGTGTACACTCAGACAGTGAGTGCACGCACGCAGGAGCTAGTAGCCTATGAACACAGTGACTGAGTGTCCTAGACTCCTAGTACAGTAAGAGTAAGTAGTAACAGTAAGTAGAACTAACTAATTACAATAATCAATCAGCGATCAGAAGGAAATGGAGTGTGGGTGTGTGTACACTCAGACAGTGAGTGCACGCACGCAGGAGCTAGTAGCCTATGAACACAGTGACTGAGTGTCCTAGACTCCTAGTACAGTAAGAGTAAGTAGTAACAGTAAGTAGAACTAACTAATTACAATAATCAATCAGCGATCAGAAGGAAATGGAGTGTGGGTGTGTGTACACTCAGACAGTGAGTGCACGCACGCAGGAGCTAGTAGCCTATGAACACAGTGACTGAGTGTCCTAGACTCCTAGTACAGTAAGAGTAAGTAGTAACAGTAAGTAGAACTAACTAATTACAATAATCAATCAGCGATCAGAAGGAAATAGAGTGTGGGTGGTGTGTGTACACTCAGACAGTGAGTGCACGCACGCAGGAGCTAGTAGCCTATGGACAGTGACTGAGTGTCCTAGACTCCTAGTACAGTAAGAGTAAGTAGTAACAGTAAGTACAACTAACTAATTACGATAATCAATCAGCGATCAGAAGGAAATAGAGTGTGTGTTGTGTGTGTACACTCAGACAGTGAGTGCACGCACGCAGGAGCTAGTAGCCTATGAACACAGTGACTGAGTGTCCTAGACTCCTAGTACAGTAAGAGTAAGTAGTAACAGTAAGTAGAACTAACTAATTACAATAATCAATCAGCGATCAGAAGGAAATGGAGTGTGGGTGTGTGTACACTCAGACAGTGAGTGCACGCACGCAGGAGCTAGTAGCCTATGAACACAGTGACTGAGTGTCCTAGACTCCTAGTACAGTAAGAGTAAGTAGTAACAGTAAGTAGAACTAACTAATTACAATAATCAATCAGCGATCAGAAGGAAATGGAGTGTGGGTGTGTGTACACTCAGACAGTGAGTGCACGCACGCAGGAGCTAGTAGCCTATGAACACAGTGACTGAGTGTCCTAGACTCCTAGTACAGTAAGAGTAAGTAGTAACAGTAAGTAGAACTAACTAATTACAATAATCAATCAGCGATCAGAAGGAAATAGAGTGTGGGTGGTGTGTGTACACTCAGACAGTGAGTGCACGCACGCAGGAGCTAGTAGCCTATGGACAGTGACTGAGTGTCCTAGACTCCTAGTACAGTAAGAGTAAGTAGTAACAGTAAGTACAACTAACTAATTACGATAATCAATCAGCGATCAGAAGGAAATGGAGTGTGGGTGTGTGTACACTCAGACAGTGAGTGCACGCACGCAGGAGCTAGTAGCCTATGAACACAGTGACTGAGTGTCCTAGACTCCTAGTACAGTAAGAGTAAGTAGTAACAGTAAGTAGAACTAACTAATTACAATAATCAATCAGCGATCAGAAGGAAATGGAGTGTGGGTGTGTGTACACTCAGACAGTGAGTGCACGCACGCAGGAGCTAGTAGCCTATGAACACAGTGACTGAGTGTCCTAGACTCCTAGTACAGTAAGAGTAAGTAGTAACAGTAAGTAGAACTAACTAATTACAATAATCAATCAGCGATCAGAAGGAAATAGAGTGTGGGTGGTGTGTGTACACTCAGACAGTGAGTGCACGCACGCAGGAGCTAGTAGCCTATGGACAGTGACTGAGTGTCCTAGACTCCTAGTACAGTAAGAGTAAGTAGTAACAGTAAGTACAACTAACTAATTACGATAATCAATCAGCGATCAGAAGGAAATAGAGTGTGTGTTGTGTGTGTACACTCAGACAGTGAGTGCACGCACGCAGGAGCTAGTAGCCTATGAACAGTGACTGAGTGTCCTAGACTCCTAGTACAGCAAGAGTAATTAGTAACAGTAAGTAGAACTAACTAATTACAATAATCAATCAGCGATCAGAAGGAAATAGAGTGTGTGTTGTGTGTGTACACTCAGACAGTGAGTGCACGCACGCAGGAGCTAGTAGCCTATGAACACAGTGACTGAGTGTCCTAGACTCCTAGTACAGTAAAAGTAAGTAGTAACAGTAAGTAAGTAGAACTAACTAATTACGATAATCAATCAGCGATCAGAAGGAAATAGAGTGTGTGTTGTGTGTGTACACTCAGACAGTGAGTGCACGCACGCAGGAGCTAGTAGCCTATGGACAGTGACTGAGTGTCCTAGACTCCTAGTACAGTAAGAGTATGTAGTAACAGTAAGTACAACTAACTAATTACGATAATCAATCAGCGATCAGAAGGAAATAGAGTGTGTGTTGTGTGTGTACACTCAGACAGTGAGTGCAGTGCGCACACGCAGGAGCTAGTAGCCTATATGAACAGTGACAGTGAGTGTCCCTACGGGTACAGTAAGAGTAAGTAGTAAGTAAGTACAACTAACTAACAATAATCTATCAGTAATCAGAAGGAAATAGAGTGTGTGTACACACAGACAGTGAGTGAGTGCACACACGCAGGAGCTAGCTAGTAGCCTATAAACAGTGACAGTCAGTGAGTGTCCTACTCCTAGTACAGTATAACTACAATACTATTAGTAAAGGACAGCAGAAATACTGGTATAGATGAGAGAAATAAACAGAGGACAGCTGCCCACAGAGGCAAGGCCCCCCTGAGGCCTAAACCTGTAAGCTTGCAGCAGCTGCCTGTCTCTAATGTAACACACAAGCTACTAACTAAAATACAATGTCTATCTAACTAACAACAATATAGGTGTATATGGCAGGTGTAGGTGAGCAAAAACGCTAGGTAAATGACCACAATAGAGCACTTGCTAAGCCAAAGCACAAAGGAGCAACTCTCTCTCTGTACAAGTCTCAGGCAAGCATGGAAAAACCTAACATGGCGGCCGCTATTTATAGGGTAGGGGCTGGCCAGGGTCCCCCTCTGTGATTGGCTGCCGTCAGAGGGCCTGGGAGCCCTCTGATTGGCTCTAAGGACATCAATCTGGGCTATGACGCTATTCGAGCTCGGTACCGAGCTCGAATAGCGCCGGGTTGCTCGAATAGCTCGAATAGTGAATGGGCTATTCGAGTGTACTCGGATAGCCCATTCGAATAGCTCCAGCTATTCGGAGCTCGAATACCGAGCTCGAATAGCTGAAAAAGAGCTCGAATATTCGAGCTACTCGAATATTCGAGCTCTGCTGAGCACCACTGCTTTAAAGCAATCCCTAAACACTAAAAAAAAAAACGCTCTAGTTAGACTCAGCCCTTAGGTTAAGTTAAGGCATGATAAAAGCCTCAAAATTACTACTCAGTGTTAAAAGATCACAGTCACAAAAATTGTAAAATGTAAAATATTTGTGTGTGCATATAAATAAAATGTACATTTGTCCTGGAGTAAAATGTACTAGAAATCACTTTTTTTCTTACATCGCTGTCACTTAGAGTGAGTACTAAGAATCTGACAAAACTAACAGGTTTTGGACTAGTTCATCTGCTAATGGGGATTCTCAGGGATTTCTTTATTTTCAAACCCACTTAGTCAATTGTTTGATTTCCCAACAACCGTCGGACGGACCTGACAAGCCCCCGGCCGGTTCCCCCCAAGTGTGTGTGAACAGCCCCAAACTATGGCCGTGTGAAAAGGCCTTCCATGACCTGCACATGAGAAGTTAAAGGTTAGCTATCCTAAGTAGTGATGAACACAAATTTCGCATAGTTGTAATTTCACATCAAAATCCATAGTAGTAAAAATGTTTCTGTACCGTGTTAGCCAAACAAATTATGTAGGTAGAAAAAAACAAAGTCTTGTAAAAGTAATACCTTTTAATGGCTAACTGATAAAGTTAAATTATGTAAGCTTTCTGGGATGTAGTCCCCTTCTTCAGGCATATTTCCAGATGTTAGCTGAAGTAAAACACTGGTGCAGGTAAATAGTAAACACGTAGATGGCAGTTGTGCTGGTTCCTGTTTATCCGTTAGATGTCAGGTGATCAGAAGGCTGGAGCCAGTGAGCTCATGCAAGCAAACATGAAATCTAGCAGGTTTCTGAAGATTATGGAGCCAAGTCAATCATGTTACATAAGGTGCCATGAATCCCGTTCCACAATTTAAACCTTCTGTTAATGTCTTAAAGGACCTCTGTCGCGAAAAGCTTAACATTTAAAATATATGTAAACATATACAATTAAGAAATATGTGTAACGTTTGCGGGTTTCTATCTCCGTGGTCAGCGCACAAGATGCGCGCTGACACAGTGGAAATCCTCCACAAACGTGTAATTTGGAGAACCCAGGTTAGGTGCAATGCACCAGTAGAGGGCAATTCCCACCAGCAGATGGAGCTGTGGAGTGCAGACGAGCACAGCCCCTGCACGGCCACAGATGCCAGATAGGAATTGTACAGATAAGGCAAAGTAGGGCACGATAGCCCTCTAAGAGAGAGAGCACAGAGACAGACTAAATGTGTGTTCCCCAATCTAGCCGCCACCCAGCGACGGTGAACACACATCTGCAGAAACAAAAGCGGGAATGCAATCGCAGGAGAGAGGCGATTGCCAACAGACACCAGACTAAGAAGGACAGAGCATGAGAGTAGCAAAGGCACAGCAAACAACAATCAGAAGATAAGGAAAATAACAAACGCTAGCTAAACGCGAACACCGCACTCATTCGCAACAGCGAACGCATTTCTGCACGATCACCACGCGTTAGGCACCCAGTGATAAGCGTGCCACCCTAACTGACCAATGACAGACAAACACGAAATAGAGAACGCGAACGCTTGCTAAACGTTTACTTTACCGAGCCTACAGCAAGCGTTCATATCAGACAAAAGAGACAGACAGACAGGTGGGGCCGCCAGTAGCAACCGCTGCTCTGGCTAGCACCCTTAAGGCAGAGATACAGAAGGAGGCACTGCCACTACCACTAGGGCAAGTGCGATCCAGACAGATAAACAGAAGGGGCCACCAGTAGCAACCGCTGCTCTGGTTAACACCCTAAAGGCTGAGATACAGAAGGAAGCACTGCCACTACCACTAGGGCAAGTGCGATCCAGACAGATGGAGCAGCCAGCAGCAACCGCAGCTCTGGCCTACACTCCCAGACAGACAGAACGATTCCCTGTCGACCGCCGCTGGCGACAAGGCAATCGAAGCACAGAAGGAAGCCCTGCCATTACCACTAGGGTGAGTGCGATCCAGACAGATGAACAGAAGGGGCTACCAGTAGCAACCACTGCTCTGGTTAGCACCCCCAGACAGACAGAACGATTTCCTGTCGACCGCCGCTGGTGACAGGACAATCGCAACACAAAGACTGTACAGGCAGAACAGATACTACAATCTGACTGCACTAGAGGGAATGCCTAGTACAGTCCCAAGAATTACTCTAAGATAATCTTTGACAAACAGGCAAGGCTGACACTCTAGGAGTGTTTAGCAGAAACTAACCATTAAGATGACCAGCAAAGGATTCTGGGAAAACATGGTATTTATACTGCCAGCCTTCAAAGGGGGCAGGTAGGCAATTTGCATAATGAATGTATGCAAATTCCTTTAGCAGCAGAGCAGGTCTGAAACTTGCAAAGCAAAGACAGGTCTCTTTTCCAGAGACCTGCAGCCCCCAGACTTAAGGAATGGTCAAACAGCTGTCTGTCTGTGCAGACAGCTGAGCGGATCATTACAATATGTTTCATTCAGAGTAAAATGAGCCATTAATTACTTTTCTCTTATGTTGCTGTCACTTACATTAGGGTAGTAGAAATCTGACAGAACCGACAGGTTCTGGACTAGCCCATCTCCGCATGGGGGGTTCACAGGGGTTTCTTTATTTTCAAAATGAACTTAGTGAATGGCAGTTGCCAAAATAGTGTACAGTGAGCAGGGAGGCTGGTCTGCATCTTTGTAAAAATTCTTTTTCAGGGAATGTCTTTATAAAGAAAGGCCATGCTGAGAATCCCCTATGGAGAGATGGACTAGCCCAAAACCTGTCGGTAATGTCAGATTTCTACTACTTACTATAAATGCCAGGAACATAGGAGAGAAGTCATTTATGACTCATTTTCTTCAGGAAGAAACATACTTCTTATTTGTATGTGTTTTAAATTTTAGGATTTTCGCGACAGTTCTTCTTTTGCTTTTAACATTTTCATAAATTTGTACTCAGAAATCTTTCTTGCTTGTTCATTTTTAAAGTTACCCTTAAAAGGAACCTGAACTGAGTAAAATTATTTTAAACTAAACACATGAGGTAACTTCAAATGAACATTACATACTTACCTTGCCATCAGTTCCTCTCAGAAGCTCACCATTTTCTTCTGACAACAATCCCTTCCAGTTCTGACAACATTTTGTCAGAACTGAAATATATCAGTTGCTGTCAGTTATAGCTGAGAGGACAACTGATGTGCCAGGTAATGTCCATGTTCCCCTATGGCACAAGTGGGCGATGTTACAGTTTACCAGTGTGCTGACCAGAAAGCTGTTATGGGGTAATGAACATGTTCAAAATGGAGGATGGAGAATTCCATTGATCACAGTGGACAAATGGGACACAGGAGGGGAGAAAGAGATTGATGAGTAGACTACACAGGAGGTTAGTATGACCCGTGTATGTTTATTTTGACTTTTAATTTTCAGTTCAGGTTTTTTTTTTAAGAATAAGTACTTTGAGATCTTGCATGCTGTGTCCTGGTTCACAGAAGTGTTGGCCCACTGGTGTGTCCATTTTACCCTCATTAATTTTAAAGCGGCGATGGTTCATTCTTGTGCACAGTTTTTGTCCTGTTTCTCCTATATAGATTCCTCTTGAGGGGCATTTCATGCAGCGTATCATGTATACAACATTGGATGACTCACAGGAAAGTTGGTCTTGTATTTGATGATATTTCTGTGAGTTTGGTATTTGTATTTGGCTTGTGTAGAAGATATAAGGGCAGGTCTCACACCTTGTGTTATTGCAGGGTAATCAAAATTCGCACATTACGATGCAAAATCATAATGCGAAATTTCAGGAAAAATCGTACTTAATTTAATCTGTAATTATAATCAGGAATGGTAATTTCACATTTCTGCGTAATTTTGTGCCGGTTAATAGCACAGCCCCCATACCATACATACTATTGTCACAAAAATTGCTACATACGTTAAGGAGAATAGTAAGTATAAGTAAAAAAAACAAATTCAAAAAGAACGTCATTTTTGAGAAAATTCCGATTTTAAAAGATACAAAGGAAAAATGGTTATTAAACTCAGAAGCCATTTTTAAAATCAATTTTCTCAAAAACTACAAGTTATTTTTGAAAAATAGCTTTTTTGACTCGTCCCCGCTAATCTCCCTAACATATTATTATTTAGTAACGACATCTTCCGCCGCGCTGTACAGTATATATATTGTCTTGTCACTAACTGTCCCTCAAGGAGCTCACAATCTAATCCCTACTATTGTCATATGTCTATATCATGTAGTGTATGTATTGTAGTCTAGGGTCAATTTAGGGGAGAGCCAATTAACTTATCTGTATGTTTTTGGCATGTGGGAGGAAACCACAGTGTCCAGAGGAATCCCACACAGAGAACATACAAACTCCTTGCAGATGTTGACCTCGCTGGGATTCGAACCAGGGACCTAGTGCTGCAAGGCACGAGCGCTAACCGCTACGCCACCGTGCTGCCTGTTATGCTTCAATTTTGGTGACAATAGCATGTATGGGGTCTTTCCTATTAACTGCTAAAGTCAGCATGAAATTACCTGAAAATGATGTGAAAATTACGCAAAAATTACGAATGGATTACACAAGTAATTACGTATGAGTGAAATTGCGAACATTTTCACGAAACTTCATGTAATCGTAATTAGCTGATTCTGATCATCATCACTAATCTAAGCATTCTTTTTACGCGCTATGAAACAAAAAAAACACATCATCCTTGTAAAAAGGCATACAAGTCTGTGCATTTTCTTTCGACCTGTCTGTTATCACAAACTGTTAATGTAAAACCGCAATCCAAGTTTACGACTGACACGCCTTATGGGCTGTAAGTTCCGCTGATTGTGGAATTCTTAAAGCAGAGATACCAAAGGACACTGGAGGAAGATAACCTGTTTTGTCCAAAAGCTGTTAGCATGCCGCGTTCCTTGGCGAGTGGGACTGAGTTGTTGACGTAAGTTACTCTTTAACGTAATTTAATATTTTTCATAATGAGTTATGTGACATTATTATTTGTCTTCTGTATTCTTTCACTAATTATTTTCTGTGTGCATTTTACTCTTATTTTTGCAGCAGTCATATTTCACATTGCAACTCTGCTCGATCCTGACTCTAAGCCTTCATGGTTCTTTTTCCCCATTTTTAGTTTTTCTTCTAATGATGCCTCCACGTGTCAAAGTTGTGTACCTGCTGTTTATGTTTTTCACTATCTTAGTTCTGTCTCAGTTCTTCTTTAGCAAAACTCCCTCCTTTTCTTCTTCGCCTTCTCATACTCCGAAAAGGAACCCTGTCCACCTACTTGTTGTGTCATCCTGGAGATCAGGTTCTTCTTTTATTGGACAGATCTTCAACCATCACAGTGATGTCTTTTATCTGTTTGAGCCTGGACACCCCATCTGGATGAAGTTTCAAAATGAGAGTTCTGAGCTGCTTCATTATCCTGTAAGAGACCTCCTGCGATCTCTCTTCACTTGTGATGTTTCACCTCTTCAGCAATATCTTCCCAAGGGTGGTGAGCACATAGGTGATCTGAAATTCTTTGCAGAAACTCGGGCTCTCTGCACCCCTCCAGCTTGTTCAACATTTATTCCTTCTGAAGGCTATGATCGCCTCAGTTGCTACCACCGTTGTAGTAAAAAATCTCTGAAACTGATGGCAGAGACATGTAAGATGTATAGTCATGTAGTCATGAAAACAGTCCGGATTCTCGACCTTTCTGTTCTTCTTCCACTTTTTAGAGACCCTGCTCTTGATCTACGTATCCTTCACCTTGTGAGGGATCCTAGAGCTGTTGCCTTTTCAAGAAAATACTTTATTCTGAAAATTGAAGACCACATTGTACTTAAAAAAGAAGGCAATGAGAATATCACAATAAACAGGGTCATGGAGAAGATCTGCAGATCGCAGGTTCACATCAACAATGTGGCCAAAGCAGCTCAAGCCTTGCAAGGACGATATATGGCCATTCGTTATGAGGACTTGGCTTATAAACCTCTTCAGAGCATTAATAAAATTTTCAGTTTTGCCAGCCTTCGTTCGACAGAAGACCTGGAGCAATGGGCTTACAATATCACCCATCAGGAAAAGGAAGGGAAGAATGGTGTTATGACATTCTCACGAGAATCTTCTAAGGTGGTTCAACGATGGAGAACTACCCTGGACTTCGATTTTGTGGAAGAAATTCAGAAGAGCTGCAAAGAGGCGATGGAACTTTTTGGTTATTTTCCAGCAAAATCCAAGACTGAAAAGGAAGATGTAACTCTGGAATTGGTAAACAAGGAATGGTCATTAGAATGATGAGGGACTTGATATGGATGAGCTGAGCTAGATAGCAAAAAAGTGCTTAATGTTTACGTGCTATTTTTTTTTAGAAAAGGCTTTGGTCAGTTCAAAATGAACATTTCCATTTAGATAACTAGTGAGTTGAATTACATACTGATCTCGTACATACTGTTCTCTGCTTGTACTCTCTTATACCATTGTATAATGTCTAATGTTGCCCATACATGGTACAATTTTTTAATTTTGTGCGGGTTAGATAATTTTTAAGGATGCTCATTCGGATTCCGCGGAAATGCAATTTCCGAAATTCTGATCGGAAATTGCATTTCCGCATCGGAATGCGGAAATCGGTAATGCAAGTGCAGTAGGCGGATTTCCGCTGGAAATCGCAGAAATTTCCGCCGGAAATCGTGGAAATTCCACCCGACTTTAACATCGATTTTCTCAAAAACTATAAGGTCTTTTTGAAAACTTTTTTTGCATCTTGTTCACAAGATTCAGTTTAATAAACCCTGAAAATGTGGTGTTTCTAGGACTTCAGAGGGCTTTGCTATTAACCACTAAAATCGGCGTATTTTTACTGTAATGTAAAATGCAAAAAATCTGCATCTGCCTATTTTCTGCATTTACATTACAGGAAAAATCTGCCGACTTTAGCGGTTAATAGCAAAGCCCCCATAAGTCCTAGAAACACCAAATTTTCAGGGTTTATTAAACAGAATCTTCTGAACAAGATTCAAAAAAAGTTTTGAAAAAGTCCTTATAGTTTTTGAGAAAATCGATGTTAAAGTCGGGCGGAATTTCTGAGATTTCCGGTAGAAATTCCGCATTGGAATGCGGAAATTGGTAGCGGAAAGCGGAATCGGTAATTGGCAATGGCGGAATCCGTGGAATCGGAAATTGGCATTTCCGACCATCCCTAATAGTTTTGTTTAATTATACCATTAGATCGAATATAAAGATTTTTCCAACAAGTCCGATCGGATTTTTATTGAAAAAATGGGAAATCGATTTTTTTTCTTGATAAAAAAAAATAAATAATTATTTAAAATTTTCATTAAAATTGATTGTTTTGGTCGAATAAACAGGAAAATTGAACATTTTTATTGTACCGTGTTAGGGCACCATTAGGCTGGGTTCACACATAAAAGGTGTCCTGTCAGTTTTTTGACAGTTGGCATCAGTTTTGCATGTGTTTTCTATGACTGGGTTCACACATAAAAGGTGTTCATTTCCGGTCCAGTCCTGTCCTGTCAGTTTTGTATCAATTTTGTATCTGTTTTCTGTGGGTTTGTTCACACATAAAAAGTGTACAGTTCCAATCCTGTCAGGGAAAACTGATATAAAACTGATGCAAAACTGACAAGTCTGGACTGGGCCGAGTATGTACAGATTTATGTGTGAAGCAAGCCTAACAACTCGTCTCTATCCCATATGCCTATCAACTTAAACAACACTTTATTATAATGTTGTCAACTCCCCACTCTGTAGTTACAGTACTGCACTCAGCCACAAACTGTTACCCACAGGGATCGAGCACCAACATGTGTAGCTGATGACGCTACATGGGGAGGGGCTGGGGGGTTGACGAAGGTACCACGAGTAGCAGTGTGGCACATGCATGATATCACACGGCAGGCGGGGCAGCAGCGCAAATAATGGGATCAGTGAGGGATCAGCGTCACTAGGTTTGAGTAGATCTGCCAGGCAGATCTCCCATGGGTTGGGGGTGGGCAATTGAGGCAGTCTTTATACTGACAGCAGAGCAAGTGGGCTTCAGCAACAGGAGAGTGGCGCAAACAGCAAGAGAGACAGGTCCGTGTGCCGTGACGTCTGTGAGCTGCGATTTTTTTACCCACAAGTCTCTTATCCTTAAGAGGCCAGAGACTTCTGGTACTGAAGTGGTTAAAGCAAACCTGAAGTGAATTTCTCACTTTAGGTTTGCTTTAACCACTTCAGTACAAGAAGTCTCTGACCTCTTAGGGACCAGAAACTTCTGGGTTTTCCAGCATACAAAGCAGTGAGGCACTCATCCTCGGAACTACACGGGGACGTGAGTCATTTTAAAAAGCTCTTCAACTAAGCAGGTCAGATAGCTTAACTGGCAGACAAGGCTGGAATGACGGGCCAGGAAGGCTTTATACTATCCAAAAAAGTAACTTACCTGGGGCTTCTTGCAGCCCCCTCCAGTCATCCTGTGCCTGTGCCGTCCTTCCGCGACCCTCCAGCTAACAGTGGCAACCCCCTCAAACAGGGGCGTAACTAGAAGTCCCCAGGCCCCCCTGCAAGAATTTGAGCACCACCCCCCTGGGGCCCGCTCATGGCCATTTGGGGGGGCAGGAGGGGTCGCAGCATGAGGGCAGAGCTTTGCACATCGGCGGGGAGGGGGGACAGTCCCCGCCCCCTCACCTCGGGCTCTCCCCTCTGCGCTCCCACCCTGCATATATCTAAGTGTCAGCAGCAGCGGCGGCAGCAGCTATAATTACCTCCATTCACCACCGGAGGTCGCCGATCTGCAAGGGCTTCTCTGATCTGCAAGGGCTTCACATTACTTCCTGTTTTAACAGGAAGTAATGTGAAGCCTTTGCAGATCGGAGACCTCTGTGGTAAATGGAGGTAATTATAGCTGCTGCCTCCTACGCTGCTGCCACTTAGATAGATGCAGGAGGGGGAGCGAAGAGGGGAGAGCCCGAGGTAAGGGAGGGGGGGGGACTGTCCCCCCTCCCCACTGATGTGCAAAGCTCTCCCCTCATGCTGTGACATCTCCTACCCCCCCAAACGGCCATGAGAGGGGCAGGGGCTGCTTCCTCTATTGTTACGCCAGTGCCCTCAAAGCTGGCCGGTCATGGGCAGTCGCTATTGCTCATACCCAGCCCCAGGGTACATGCACCCTGATCACACTTCCTGCTGCCGGGAGTGTTCTGCACATGAGCAGTAGCGATTTGCACAGGGATGCAATGCGCGGGGACGGTCAGCTTTGAGGAGGTTGTAGCTGCTGGTTGGAGGAACGCAGAAGGACGGCACTGGCACAGGATGACTGCAGGGGGCTGCAAGAAGCCCCAGAGAAGTTAAACTGCTTTTGTTTTTTTACTTAAGATTTCCTTTAAAGTGGACCTGAACTCTTGCATAGGGCAGAAGGAAAACATAGAGAAATGCACCCTGTATGTATTTAGAGAGTTTAGCCTGTCTAAGGCCCCCTCATCTGTGACTAATAACAAGTTGTAACGTGATCTCTCCCTTGTGTCACATGACTGCCATGGCAGAGAGGCTAATTTGAAAACACAGGATGTTAACAATATGTATGCTTCTGTGAAAGCAGGAAGTAGACACACTGCAGATTCATTGCAGGATTTGTATCAGCTGTAACAAAAATGTTTTTCTTTGGAGGTAATTAGGCTATTGTGTATCTTTCAGAGCAGAGAGGAAGTTCTGAGTTCAGGTCGGCTTTAAAGAGAAACTGTCGCAAAAATCTTAAAATGTAAAACACATACAAATAACATGTACATTTCTTCAAGAGTAAAATGAGCCATAAATGACTTTTCTCCTATGTTGCTGTCACTTACTGTAGGCAGTAGAATTCTGACATTACCGACAGGTTTTTGGTTAGTCCATCTCTTCATGGGGGATTCTCAACATGGCCTTTACTCTTTATAAAGAAATTCCCTGAAAAAGATTTATACAAAGATGCTGTATAGCCTCCCTGCTCACCGTACACTTTCTGGCAGTTGGACATAGCAACTGCCATTCACTAAGTGCTTTTTAAAACAAAGAAAACCCTGAGAACCCCCATGACAAGATGGGCTAGTCCAAAATCAGTCAGTAATGTGAGATTTCTACTACCTACTGTAAGTGACAGCAACATAGGAGAAAAGTAATTTATGGCTCATTTCTCTCTGGAAGAAACGTACTTCTTATTTGTATATGTTTACATGTATTTTAAATTTTAAGATTTTCGCTACAGAGGTCCTTTAAGCAACTGCTCTCTTGACACTTTGAGGCAGATAGTTTGTAATAGAGCCAATCAAATTCTAAAACATCACTTAAAGTGGATCCGAGATGAACTTTTACTCATTGCATAATTGTGTTCCTTTCCTATTGTTTATAGGGCAATCCTCGAGCCAAATATTTTTTTTGTTTTAGTTTTAATACTCTAATTCCCTATAAACTAAATAAGCCCCACCCACAGTTTTCAGAAAGCCAAGGCAGTAGCAAGGGCTCATGGGAGCTCAGTCTGGGCAGGAGGAGGGGGAGGTATTACTAGCCAGAGATTTCAGAGGCAGAGGGGAGGAGGGAGGAGAAGGGGGGATTAGGTTTTTTTCACAGAAGATGCAGATAAGCCTGCCTCTGTGTAATGTTTACAAACAACATGGCTGCTATCGTATCACAGGAAGAAATAATCATTTTCTATTAAAGCTGTATGCAGACAGATTTGCTGTTTAAACCATCTAAACTGTACATAAGATATATAGACAAGTTACTTGTTATAGTTAGTTTTTCATCTCGGATCCGCTTTAAAGTGAAACTCTGTTTTCATTTAACGTTGCTACAAACACATCAGGGAAGAAACGAGGCATTATAAAGGCAACGATCTTCAGACTGGTGCTGTTTATAAATGTATTATAAATGTGCTTCATGGCGTTTAGGAAGGTTCTGTTGTAGTTGTTCACAGGTTGTTTCGTTATTGGACAGCTCTTACACCAGTAAGGTCTAACGAGTGGGAATTTCCAGGCTATACCCCATTGTTTTGAAACAATGCAAGAGTACAGGAATGACGACCTTGTAATGTATCTGCTGTCAGGTAAATGAAACCTTAAGGGCATCAAAAGAAGTGCAAATCAGAAACCCATCATTATCGAACATAAAGCTTTTGTAAATGACTTGGCTGGCTTCACTTCCTATTACCTTATGCCTCTTCTGTCATGAGTGATTAATAACTTGAAAATCCACACCTCCCTAACATGGCACCTTTTCAAAAGGGGTGTCTACTGATTTATTTTATTATTATTTTTTGTATTTGTATTATATATTTATTAGATATGACACTATATTAGAGTAACATTGTTATTATTGTTATCATTTTTTTCATTTGATAAATCAAAGACTATGAAACATCACCAATAAAAATATTTAAAGTGTACCAGAGCTTGTATAAATAAAAAGATTTATACATACCTGGAGCTTCCTCCAGCCCCATACGCTCCGATCGCTCCCATGCCGCCGTCCTCAGTCTTCTGCAGCGCCGGTACCGGGTTGGGATCAGCTGTATAATTTGAATGATCTCTAGGGCTTTGAGTTGCTGGTCATGATTGTGAGCTAAAGTAGGAAGTTACTATCACAGCAAATCAGAGTTTTGCAAACCTAACACGAGAACAAGTGGATTATATTTCTTGATGAATTCTCTAAACACGGGCATCACTTTTGTAAAAAACAGAAAGGTTGGATCTTGTTGCTGTGCAGTACAACTAAGGTAGCTCCGTAGAGAGCATGATCTGGTTATCAGACTCCAAGTCTGAGGACTTTGCTCCCAATCAGGTTATTTTTTTGCGCCGTGTGCTGAAGCTGGGCACTGTCATAGCAGCAGTGCTATGCTGTGCGCCCAGCGTATCGGTAATTCGAGGTTCCGGCGGCTGCCAGACCCCGAATTACATCTCCCTCTGAGTTGTGGCAACTCGGAGGGGGAATAATATTTAACGCCACCCCGAGTTTAGCAGCAGCCGTCATTCGGCTCTCTCTGCGCTGAACTGACTGGTGCCGAGATGTCATGTGCTAGAGGGGGGAGTTTTTGAAGTTACCTGCAAAACATGCACTGACTGTTGGTAAGTAGTGATGATCATGTCTAGGAGAACTCATGGAGAAGCATGTGATTTGTATGATCAGCTGATAGATTTGGAAAGCTCTGATTTGCTGTGATCACATCCTGCTGTAGCATAGGGTCATGACTAGCAAATCAGAGACTTACATATCTATCACCTGACCAAACTGATAACATGCTTCTCCATGAGTTCTCTTATACATGACCATCACTATTGGTGGGACTGAGGACAAGTTTGGAAAACACTGCCATAGAGCCATAGTTCCCAAGGCTGTCATACAGAACAGTCCCCAACTATCATTTCAGATGTCTGTAAACTGTGAATCGAGGAAAAAGGGTGCCGGACATTTGGGCGCCACCTAAGGCTGTAATGTGTATTACAGCTATAGTGGTGCTCAGAAGGTACCGTATTTCCCCTAAAATAAAACCTACCCCGAAAAAAAAGGCCTCCCTTATATTTCAAGCATGCTTGAAATATAAGACCTACTCCGAAAATAAGGCCTAGCTGGGGAGGGGGGGGCGCTGTGTGTATGGGGAGGTGTGTGGGCTCTTACCGCACCTCCCTTGTGGCTGCGTCCTCCTCCGTTCCAAGTAATTTCTCTGGTGGTGGCGGCGGCGGCGACATGGTATTCAAGCTATGAGGGCGCCCTTTGACCCTCATGCTGCACGCAGTACGCTTTGCCGGCTCTGCGCTGACTCTCCCCTCATGCAATAATCAATGTGCGCCTGGGACGCATCAGCCAGGCGCATGATTATGATAGGAAGGGAGCGCCAGCGCAAAGCCGGCAAAGCGTGAGGGTCAAAGGGCGCCCTCATAGCTTGAATACCATGTCGCCGTCGCCGCCGCCACCACCGGATAAATTGCTTGGAAAGGAGGGGACGCAGCCACAAGGGAGGTGCGGTAAAAGCCTCCCAATACACAAAGCGTCTAGCACCTCCCCCCCTCCCCCGAAAATAAGCCCTAGCACATATTTCCTCCCTAAAAAGAATGTAAGACAGTGTCTTATATTCGGGGAAAGACGGTAATTATGCCGCCAGAAAAAGACGGAGCCGAAATCATGAAAAATGCAGTGCAGTTCAGCTGCCAGCAATAGTTGGCAGCCAAATTGCATTTTTCCCCTTAGTACATGGTGGCCTGGAGGGGGAATAGTGATTTACGCTGCCGAGAAATTAGCTAATAGCTATAGCAGGGTGAGCTGTTTTTCGGCTTCACCCTACACCCAAATTTCCTGGCGCCCTTTTTACATGTAGGCCTGTAACCGAGCTTGTGAACAAGGCTTTATAGCTACTACTATTGGAAGTGTTTGCAATTGTGTTTTATTTTTATTTTTTTGTGTTTAATGATGAGACGTCCCCACAAATCATATCGGAAATACATTTTGAAAGAACATATACTATATGGATCTCAATTATTTTTACTATGTTGGTTTGTGAGAATTTTTGAAATATTGCTGAACATGCTGAAAAAAATACATCAACTTTCATTAGAGGGAAACTTTTTGTTGTTGTTTTTTTTACGTAGTAGACACAGAACTTTACACAACAGCACCTTCAGGTGAAGGCAGAGGCCCATACGCAATTCACTTTTTCTCCTGAGTTTTCTCCTAGGAGACACCTTTTCATCTTCTATTCAGAATAACTTTTCAGCACTTTACAGTTGAAAAAGTACTAAAAAGTAGGTAAAAAAAAGTACTATCAAAACTATTTTAAGTATTTTCTTTCTTGTTGGTGATTTAAAAGGCCTTTTATTGACAAGTTTGAAAATATCACTTAGGAGAAAAAAGTTAATTGCATCTGGGCTTATGCTACGTACACACGATAACGATCGTTTGCAAGGAACGATAGTTACCAGGCGAACAATATTGGAACGATTGGAATGCAAAGATGGGATGCAGTAATCATCATACACATTTTAACGATAGTTCTCGCAGAAAAGAACGATCAGAAGGAAATGTTGCGTACATATTTATATAAAATAAAAAAAACCTACTAACATGGGGTCACAATAGATAAAAATATATGATAGTTAACATGCAAAGTTTATTTAAAATTTGTAATGTAACAATCTTTACGGCCGCGCTACACAGGAAGTACGGAAGCTGGGCAGAATCCAACGCAGGCACATTGGCCCTTGTAACGATCGTTCTCGGCAAATAACTGTACACACAATCGTTTTCCAACGATTGTCGCTAGATCCGATCCGTCAGGTTGGATATCTTCATCTTGCCGATGTTGTTCTTTTGTCGTTCGTATTAATGATCGTTGGGTAAAGTTCTTTCCCCGATTGTCGACGGAACGATCGTTAATGAGCTGTTTCAAACGACCATAGTCGCCAGTGTGTACGTAGCATTAGGGCTAGAGTGTATAAAGCAAGAAGAAGTGCTTGCCGAAATAGCAAGAGTAACTGCTACAACTTGTCCAAACAGCTAACAATTTAATTGATAACATTTGGGTATTGTTTCAGTGTTAAAGTGGACCTGAACTCTTGCATAAGACAGGAGGAAAACAGAGAAATTTACCCTGTATGTATTAGAGAGTTTAGCCTGTCTAATTCCCCCTCATCTGTGACTAATCACAAGATGTAATTTGATCTCTCCCCTGTGTCACATGACTGCCACGGCAGATACCCTCATTTAAAAGCACAGGCTGTTAAAAATATGTCTGCTTCCATGACTCAGGAAGTAGAAGAAGTGCAGATTTATTTTAGGGTTTCTATCACCTGTAACAAAGAAATGTTTTTTGTTTAAAGGTTATTACGCTGTTGTGTATGTTTTAGAGCAGAGAGGACGTTCAGGTCCACTTTAAAGTATAACTCTACATTTGCCACCCCACCCCAAAAAATACCATGAAAGTAATTTTTTATTTTATGTGATCAAAGCCTAAGTTATCATACAGGGTTTTTTTCTAATATGTATTTATCTATGTTAACTACTCTACAACCGCTCCACGCCAATGGGTGTGGCCGCGGCGGCAGCCCCAGGACCGCCTAACACCAATTGGCATCAGGTCCTAAAGCCGGCTACTGAAGGAGATCGCGCGCAGGCTGCGCGCGCATCTCCTTCTTGGGGGGCGGAGCTCCGCCCCGCCTTCAGTCTCTGAGCGGCAATCGCCGATCGGGAGACTGTTAGACGGCCTAATCGCCGTCTATTTACATGTACAGCGCTGCGATCGGTAGCAGCGCTGTACTGGGGACATGGCTGTCCCCTCCATAGGCTGGGCAGTGATCAGCTGTCATAGGCTGAATCAATTGTAGGTCAGGGGTCACTGAGCTTACCAAGCCAATTTGAGTTCCAATAATTAGTTCTAAAGGTTTTAGAATCAATAAAATGACAACAGTGCCCATATTTATGCACCTGCCTAATTTTATTTAAACAATTATTGCGCACTTTCTGTAAATCCAATAAACTTCATTTCACTTCTCAAATATCACTGTGTGTGTCTCCTATATGATATATTTAACTGACATTTTTATCGTAACAACCAACCATTTATATAGGTACATCATGACGACTAACAAGGTTGCCCAAACTTTCGCATCCCACTGTTACTAATTTAAAGGACTCACGAGGCGAAATAGGGAAAAAAGTTAAATACCTGCCATCCGCGCCCTCCGTGCCGTTCCGCCAGGTCCCCGCTGCTCAATGTCCCCCTCGGGCCGGCTCCTGTAGCGTGGATCGGGGGAGGCCCTAGAGCTGCGCAGCCGCACTCGCGCATATGCAGACTGCGCAGCCGCGGCCAGCTCTGGCGGCCATTTTAGTGGAGGCAGGAGAGCCCGACCCAGGCTGTGGGGTCGGGAGACGGCCCGGGGGGACATTGAGCAACGGGGACCTGGCGGAACGGTACGGAGGGCGCAGATGGCGTCCTCCATGCACTCAAATGTCATGCAGGTATAACTTTTTTCCTATTTCGCCTCGTGAGCCCTTTAAAATAAGGTCTTTTTAAAAAGTGTATAAAAATTGTCCATGAAGTAGGACTTTTTCCATGCATCTGGTTTTTCTTCCATATTGTAAACATATACTTTTTTGTGTAAAATCATTTTATTACATTTTCAGTTTTTAGTTATAAATGTGCAAATATTACAAGCTGAACAGGACTTTGTCATGAAGTTTGGAAATAATTTAAAGGAATACTGTAGGGGGGTCGGGGGAAAATGAGTTTAAGTTACCGTGGCTTCTAATGGTCCCCCGCAGGTATCCTGTGCCCGCGCAGCCACTCACCGATGCTCCGGCCCCGCCTCCGGTTCACTTCTGGAATTTCAGACTTTAAAGTCTGAAAACCACTGCGCCTGCGTTGCCGTGTCTTAGCTTCCCCTGATGTCACCAGGAGCGTACTGCGCAGGCACAGACCATACACGCTCCTGGTGCCATCAGCGGTAGTGAGGACACGGCAACGCAGGCGCAGTGGTTTTCTGACTTTAAAGTCTGAAATTCCAGAAGTGAACCAGAGGCGGGGCCGGAGCATCGGTGAGTGGCTGCGAGGGCACAGGATGCCTGCGGGGGACCATTAGAAGCCCCGGGTAACTTCAACTCATTTTCCCCCGACCCCCCTACATTATTCCTTTAAATAACATTAATAAAAATTATTTCTTCCTCACTGTAATTAATAAATGAATGATTGCAAAACAGCAGAAATCGCATTCCCTTCAGGAATCAGGATGGAAAAATACTGAAAAGACTCAGGCAATGCTAGCAATTACTAATACAGTAGCTGGCAATGTAGCTTTATAACCATGTATTTTATATGTACAATATACTCAGCACTGCTGCAGCATGTGATACATTTTATTGAACAGAAGAGAGCATTTTAAATCATAATTATGCTGTTATAAAGTGATTAAACGGACTTCAGCACTACTTAAAGGACACCCGAGTTGAAAAAAAAAGAAAGAAATAAACAATTGTACCTATCTTCCTTCTCCTTAAAATGACTATTTAAGATATTCCACAGTTTTATTTTATATTTAAATCTACTTTTCAAGTTTTTACTGTTTTATTGTTTTTGCTCAATGACACATTCATAGAAGTATGCCAGAGATAAAATCTATGAACCATTGACCCTTCTTATCTCTTTCCTGCTCTCAGAACACATTTTCTGCTAGGAAAGTATGTCATCATGTCACATGTCACCTTGGGTATAATTTTTTAAATTACTGTTTGCAGGGCCGGATTTGCCATTAGGCACTGTAGGCACGTGCCTAGGGGCGGGTCGTTTGCGAGGGGCGGGTCACTAGCTGCCTTTGACTGTCCCCTTGCACTGCGGGATGAGGCAGAGAGCCAAACAGCCATACAGCGGCTGGAGATGTGCAGCGCTCAGGGCGGTACATTCCTCTCCGCTCTGCCCGCCCACCAACCCACCCTCCTGAATTTACTGTCTTGGCTAGCTCTGTTCCTAGTAACATTGCCAGGCCAGCGCCGCTCTGTCGATCAGACCCGCAGCGGCGCCCTCCCAGTGACACGTCACACTCTGCTGCCTGCGCTGTCATCAAAGAGATGACAGACGTGGGCCGTCTGTGGTGTGTTAGTGTTGCTAGGCAACACCGCAGAAAACCGGCGCCGGATAGAATAGAGAAGAACACGCTTCCTGCTGGAGAAGGAACTCTCCTAGCGTGCGAGGATGGGAGGAGCAGACTTGATATGCAGGTAGCAAATACTTGCAAATGAACGAAATTTTGGAGAGGGATGGAGGGGGAGGGGGCGGAAGAAGTTTTAGCAGTGTAGCCCCCTGCAGCACCTGTACAACTGTGTGTGTCTTTCCCACCCCCATCAGGTGTGTGTGTCTTCCCTCCCCCCCCCCATCACATGTGTGTCTGCATGTTTAGTGTGAGTATGTGTGTGTCTTCCCCCCCAGCACGTGTGTGTGTGTCTGCATGCTTAGTGTGAGTATGTGTGTGTCTTCCAAACTTATCACACGCGTGTGTGTTTGTGTGCATGCTTAGTGTGAGTCTCACCCCCCCCCCCCCAGTGTGTGTGTGTGTGTGTGTGTGTGTGTGTGTGTGTGTCTCATCACATGTGTGTGCATCTTCCCCCTCATCACATGCATGTGTGTGTGCGTGTGCATCTTCCCCCTCATCACATGCATGTGTGTGTGCGTGTCTCCCCCCCTCATCACATGCATGTGTGTGTGCGTGTCTCCCCCCCTCATCACATGCATGTGTGTGTGCGTGTCTCCCCCCCTCATCACATGCATGTGTGTGTGTGCGTGTCTCCCCCCCTCATCACATGCGTGTATGCGTGTGTGTGTGTGTGTGTGCACGTGTTTTCCCCTTATCACATGCATGTGTGTGTGCTTGTCTCCCCCCCCCCCCCACCTTATCACGTGCGCGTGCGTGTGCATAATTAGTGGCAGTTGCCCTTATCCCATCCTCCCATCACATGGCAGTCAAGAAGATAAACCGTCTTCTCAGTATTGTAGAACCTTTCTGTATAAGGTGGGAAGGAGGGGAGGTCATTAGATGGCACTACAGTACTGAGCAGACATCTGGTCACCTTGATGTCATGGGGGTAGGCACACTGAGCGTGAGCCTGAACACCGCCACACTTTCTCTCAACATGCCCAAAAGATTGTTCCCTCTCTAATCGACATCTGATCAGAGAGGGATCTATCATTGACACACAATACGTATCGATTTTTAATAGATTTCAGCATGAAATCTTTTAAAGATCAATTACTGCCACTCCTCCAGGTGTCCTACCTGCTATACTGCTCTACCCTGGTCCCTGCAGAGTATTAGTGCAGGGAAGCGCTCTGCCTACCTCTTCAACCTGTGTGCTCCTTCCTCTGTGTTGCTGTCATCTCCCGCTGCCCGTAGTGATCCGGCAGCATGTACAGGATGCACTCATGTACCCTATCAGTTCATGGGGTAACTCTGTGATCTGGGAGATGATGGCAGCATAGAAGAAAAACACGCCAGCTGGAGAGGTGAGTGAGAGCAAGCCGCTTCGGTATTACTCTGCAATGCATAAAGTCCAGGGAAGACTTCCCCCCTTGCACAAATATGGTTGCACCCGATCTACCAGCAAAGAACCATTCTGCACGATCGGTGATGTTAGCTGATTTCTACTAAATATCTAATAAAATTACAAACGGGCAGCATGTTGCATAACGTGTACTTAAATGACTTCCGAGGTAAGGGGGGCTTAAACGTTTTTTACTCACCTGAGGCTTCTTCCAGCCCATAAAAGCCATCTCATGCCCTTGCTGCAGCCCAGTCCTTTGCGTTGTCCCGCTGGCCGCCGGTGAAGATCGCAATCCCGCTGGCGAGGTTGCGGCAAGGGCATGAGACGGCTACTATGGGCTGGAAGAAGCCCCAGGTGAGTAAAACATTTTTTAAAGAGACTCAGAGACAACGTAATGTAAAGCCCTTATACTTACCCGGTGCTTCCTCCCGCCCCATAAACACGTCTGAGTCCCACACCATCCTCCTGCAGTCTGCCGTTCAGCTGCGGTGAGCCCCAGTAACAGGCTGAGTGATGTCACTCCAGGTCTACTGCGCGTGCGCAGTAGACCCAGGCTGGCATCAACTGAACCTGTTAACGGGGCTCACCGCGGCTGAACAGCAAACCGCGGGAGGAGGGTATGGGACTTAGATGTGTTTATGGGGCGGGAGGAAGCACCGGGTAAGTATCAGAGCTTTACTTTACTTCATCTCTGAATCTCTTTAAGCCCCCTTGCTTCAGAAATCCTTTAAAGTGTACCCAATGTGGTACTTGGAAAAAAATGAAATACTTACCTAAGAAGGGGAAAGCCTCTGGATCCAGTGGAGGCTTCCCAAGTCCTTTGGCCCTCATTGTTGCTGCACACGGACCTATGGAACATATCTTACAAGAGCATGTGTATGCTTGTCCAAGAGCAGCTCTATGCGCAGGGGCAGCCATGCTTGCGTGGGTGCATAATGAGAAGTGCGGACACGGCCTTAGAGAAAGTTCTGGTTTTGAAGGGGTGTGGCTTGTGTTACGGGGCGGAGCTTAGGGCGCCAGACCTTATGTGCCTATAGGCTCCTGAACTCTAAATCCGGCCCTGACTGTTTGCTTGTAGTAGTATCTATTTTAATTTTTTTATTAAAAATATTTAAAAGTGTAGTTATAAATAAGAAAACAAAAATTTTTAAGTAGCAAAACTTTATAGTTCATAGGAATGAATCTGAACCCTGCAAAGAGGATAATTCAAGGGGAGAAAAATATTTAGTATTGTGTCTTTGCTCACATGTATTTCTGCAAAGGTATTAAAATGTCAAAAAGGTCCAAAATGTTATGTGCAAATTCAACTGTAGATACATGTGTGTAGAAACTTGACTGATATGGATATGATATGGATGAGAAGATACATTTTTAAGTTTGATCTCATGGCAAATTGGGCTGTTTTCGCTCACCAAATTTTCTCGTGAAATTCACTTTAAAATGAATTGCGATGAAGTCAGTGGCACCAACTTAAGCGGTTAAGAGTTAATAATCACCAAATTTTCTAGTTATAATACGGAAAAAAGGTGTAAAAAAGGGTGTTTTTTTTTCATAAAGATCTTTTAGTTTTTAAGAAAATCATTTTTAAATAAGTTCAAAGAAAAATATTTTTTAAACTCTGTAAAATTACATTTTGCTGCGGTACACTCTAGTATGCATCTGAGTTCTGAGTGTTATGTACATTTTAAATATTGTAAGACAGCAAACAGTATGAGCTCCCCTTATTATCCATGTAGGCTGGTATAGGCAGAATTCAGAGCTTGGACTGTGTGGGGCTCCCCACTCTGAGTTTTACCAGCTTGCATGGCCCATGGTGTGTGTGTGGGGGGGGGGGGGGGGCTGGAAGTAAGTGGTGGCAAAGCCTCCCCTTCTTTCCCAAAGCCTTTGTCAAGGGGCTCAGGAGGAAGTGAGGGCTCTGGGCGGGGCTCATGTTAGAATCTGGGGGTCCTCTTTAATCCCTACTTTTAAACACATGTAAAGAAACTTACATTTTTTTAATAGAAGTTAGCTGGTGTTTTCAGTGCAATTATGTACAGTATTTTTCTACTCAAGACTAGACTAGCAGCGCACCTATCAAAGCTCCCTCCGGCGGTTGGAAGAACAGCGGTAAGTCCTCCCCGCCCGCTGTCAGCCACTGCGTTCACACTTAAACATTCCGGAGGGGAGAGCCAGGAAGGGGGGCCCCAAGGTGAGGGAAAGGGGGGGGGGGAGATGTCCCCCCTCCCCGCTGCTGGGTCCATCGCTCCCTTTCACTGGCTGCCTCCCTTCCTGGGGACACCTATAGACCTGGCTACATATACTGGGGACACCTATACACCTGGCTGCATATACTGGGGACACTTAAAGGCCTGGCTGCATATACTGGGGACACCTATAGACCTGGCTATACTGGGGACACCAATACACATGGCTACATATACTGGGGGCACCTATACACCTGGCTGCATATACTGGGGACACCTATACACCTGGCTACATATATTGGGGACACCCATAGATCTGGCTATACTGGGGACACCTATACACCTGGCTGCATATACTGGGGACACCTATACACCTGGCTACATATACTGGGGACACCTATAGACCTGGCTACATATACTAGGGACAGCTATACACCTAGCTACATATACTGGGGACACCTATACACCTGGCTGCATATACTGGGAACACCTATACACCTGGCTGCATATACTGGGGACACCTATACACCTGGCTGCATATACTGGGGACGCCTATAGACCTGGCTATACTGGGGACAACTATACACCTGGCTACATATACTGGGGAACCGCTGCCAGATTGTGTATGTTGGGGGAACTGCTGCTTCCAGATTATGTGTATTTTGGGGAAGCCACTGCTGCCAGATTACATGTATTTTGGGTGATGCGCTTCCAGATTACGCATATTTTGGGAAACCGCTGCCAAATTATGTGTATTTGGGGGAACCACTGCTGCCAGGGGTGCTCGGATACCCCTTTTCAAAATCCGAATTGATCCGGATCCGGATACCCAGATATCCAGATCGGAATTGGATATCCGAATCCGAACTTTTTGGTATCCGAGTTAACTCGCATATCCGATTCCGAACCCAATATCCTGGATATCCGGCCGGATTCGGATATCTAGATACAAAACCAGAAGTGACCTGAAAATGGCTTTAAATGCTTCCAAAAGTCTCTTCAAATGGCAAAAACTCTTTCGGAGCTCTCTCTCTCTCGGAAATCCGAGTTTGTCGGATAGTGCTATTCGGATTTTTTAAAATATCCGAATTGCTATTCAAAGTTCGGATAGTGGACAAAGTTCGGATTATCTGGGTAGTTCGGATACCCGAATATTGGATGAGTACCACTGGCTGCTGCCAGATAACGTCTATTTTGGGGGAACGACTGCCATATTATCTGTATTTTGGAGGAACCTCTGCCAAATTGCATGGATTTTTGGTGAAATTATGTCAGATTACTTGTATTTTGGGGGGAAACACTATGGCAGCATTCAAACTTCCCCTGCAGACTTTTTACACCACTGCTAAGGTCATGTATATTTTGCTCCACCCATGACCAGGCCCACATTTGGTTGCGTGACCACACCCATTTTTTGGCGCCCCGTGCTACATGCGGCGCAGGGGTTTTTATCAGTGTAAAATATCCATTGTCAGTAAATTATTATATCTTAGTCTGTAAAAAAAATAACATGAAAGGTGGGCACACTGGTACAGTCTTCTATTGCACGGGGGCCCTATGAGTTGTCAGTCTGCACCTGTTCTTCACACCTACGAAATACCCACATTGTAGGGTCATCTCATGCAGGGGTCATGTGACTAATTTCTTTGAGCAAATAGCCTGGGGGAGGGTGGAGGGGGGGGGGGGGAGGGCAAGGTTCATGTATAACAAAACTGTTAACCTGCTTTAAAGTATATTTCTAGTTAATTGCCAATCCATGCTGCTTTCAAAGAGAAAGAGCGCAACAGATCTGTCACACTGTAAAGGCAGCCATACACTGGTCGATGTGCCATCAGATCGACCAGCTGACAGATCCCTATCTGATCGAATCTGATCAGAGAGGGATCGTATGGCTGCCTTTCCTGCAAACAGATTGTGAATCGATTTCAGCCTGAAACCGATCACAATCTGTTGTGGTGGTGCTACCGCCGCTCCCCCCGCCGGTATACATTACCTGAGGCTGGCTCCCGGGCGTGATGTCCCCGTCATGTGGCACCTCCGGCTCCGGCATCCGCATAGAACTTAAGCTATCACACCAGTGACAGCGGAAGTTCAAATAGAGCGCCCTCTAGTTGTACTTCCGCTGTCACTGGCATGACAGCGGAAGTTATGCGAGGATGCCGGAGGCGCCATGACAGGAGCAGTGACGGACGGGATGCCCGGGAGCCAGCCTCAGGTAATGTATACCTGATCGGATCGGCCGCCGCTAGCGACGCGCTCCCTACCCGCGGGCGATCGAGGGTAATTTCCCGCACGGCGCGATCGACGGACCGATCCGATTTCGGGAGGAAATCGGATCGGCGGGTGCGTGTTGCGCGAACGATTGGCAGCAGATTCGATCCCAGTGATCGAATCTGCTGTCGAAACTGCCGCAAATCGGGCCAGTGTATGGCCACCTTTATGGATGAGTTGTTAAGCAAGCAAAGTGGTATAGATAAGATAAATCTCACAACTACTCAATCATTATCATTTTCCGAAGCCTTGAAATGGACATAGTTCATCCCTCAGCATGAAATACTAATTAGTGTAAGAGTCACCCAGGACAAGCAGCTCTGATTTGTGGCTGGTGTGTTAAAGAGACACTGAAGCGAAAAAAAAATGATGATATTATGATTTGTATGTGTAGCACAGCTAAGAAATAAAACATTAAGATCAGATACATTAGTGTAAATGTTTCCAGTACAGGAAGAGTTGAGAAACTCCAGTTGTTATCTCTATGCAAACAAGCTATTAAGCTCTCTGACTAAGTTAGTCGTGGAGAGGGCTGTTATCTGACTTTTATTATCTCAACTGTTCCTGGACTATTTACTTTTCCTCTGCTAGAGGAGAGGTCATTACTTCACAGACTGCTCTGAAAGACTCATTTTGAATGCTGAGTGTTGTGTAATCTGCACATATTATAGAATGATGCAATGTTAGAAAAAACACTATATACCTGAAAATAAAAGTATGAGAATATTTTCTTTGCTGCTAATCTTCTAGTAATTATTCATAGTACACAACCAATTCACTATATCATATTTTTTTTTTTCGCTTCAGTGTCTCTTTAAAGATAATGTTGTGAAACTGCTGCTGCTACTACACTCTAGTTTCTCTGCGTTCAGTATTCCTTCCTGGGGCGTAACTATCTATTATTTGTTTGTTTATTGTATTTATAAAGCGCCAACATATTACTCAGTGCTGGACATTAGTTAAAGAGAGTGTGAAGCCTTCTAAAAATCATCTTTTTATTAGACATTTATCGTTAGCAATATCAGCAGTGCTAAAACGTCGCATTCCCGTGGCAGAACAATGTCATTAAACACCCCAAATCCCCGGGGCAAAATTCCATGAATTTCCAAGACATGGATTTTGCTGCCCGGGGGCTTAGCGCTGTAGCTCCAGTCGCGTCAATCTCCACAGCTGTGGCGAGAGCGGGCTGACATTTCCCTCCCTTCCTCTCCCAGGCCATCCTCCTGCTCCCCCCTCCACTGCAGAGTGAGCGCAGCAGGAAGCGCTGTATACAGCGACTCACCTCCCTGCGTTCCAATCGCTGATCACTTGCCGCTGGTCTCCTCCTCTGCATAGACGCTTCTACACACTCTACTTCCTGTTTAGCAGGTAGTAGAGTGTGTATAAGCAGCTATGCAGAGGAGGAGAGCAGCGGCAAGTGGTCAGTGATTGGAACGCAGGGAAGTGAGTTGCTGTATATAGCGCTTCCTGCTGAGCTCACTCTGCAGCGGAGGGGGGAGCACGGAGAGTGGCCCCAGGGAGAAGTTGGGCCGCCCTCCCCGTGGCTGAGTCTCCTCTCCATTATGGGGGGGGGGGGGCACCTACCTATCTATCTATCTGACCTATATTGCGGGTACCTACCTATCTAACCTATTCTGGGGGCAGCTACCTATCTAACCTATATTGCGGGTAGTGTTGGGCGAACAGTGTTCGCCACTGTTCGGGTTCTGCAGAACATCACCCTGTTCGGGTGATGTTCGAGTTCGGCCGAACACCTGACGGTGCTCGGCCAAACCGTTCGGCCATATGGCCGAACTAAGAGCGCATGGCCGAACGTTCCCCGAACGTTCGGCTAGCGCTGTGATTGGCCGAACGGGTCACGTGGTTCGGACCCGAACGCGCTCTGATTGGCCGAACTGTCACGTGGTTCGGGTAAATAAATACCCGAACCACGTCATATCTCCGCCATTTGTCTGTGGGTTTAGCTTTGGGTAGGCAGGCAGGGTAGTTCGCGCTCCAGCCACGCTAGCCAGGGTCCCCCCCAGTCATTGTGTGTCGCTGCTGGGAATAGTAGTACACCGCTCGCTCAGCATTCTGTTTACTGCCACTCTGTGTACCTCGCTCAGCCACACTATATAGCATTCTGTTTACTGCCACTCTGTGTCTGCTGGGAATAGTAGTACACCGCTTGCTCAGCCACACTATATAGCATTCTGTTTACTGCCACTCTGTGTACCTCGCTCAGCCACACTATATAGCATTCTGTTTACTGCCACTCTGTGTCTGCTGGGAATAGTGGTACACCGCTCGCTCAGCCACACTATATAGCATTCTGTTCACTGTTCTGTGTCTGCTTGGAATAGTGGTACACCGCTCGTTCAGCCACACTATATAGCATTCTGTGTACTGTTCTGTGTCTGCTGGGAACAGTAGTACACCGCTCGTTCAGCCACACTATATAGCATTCTGTGTACTGTTCTGTGTCTGCTGGGAACAGTAGTACACCGCTCGCTCAGCCACACTATATAGCATTCTGTTCACTGTTCTGTGTCTGCTGGGAATAGTGGTACACCGCTCGCTCAGCCACACTATATAGCATTCTGTTCACTGTTCTGTGTCTGCTGGGAATAGTGGTACACCGCTCGCTCAGCCACACTATATAGCATTCTGTTTACTGTTCTGTGTCTGCTGGGAACAGTAGTACACCGCTCGCTCAGCCAGAGTATATAGCATTGTGTTTACTGCCACTCTGTGTACACCGCTCAGCCAGACTATATACCATTGTTTACTGACACTCTGTGTACACCACTCAGCCACACTATATACCATTGTTTACTGACACTCTGTGTACACCGCTCAGCCAGACTATATACCATTGTTTACTGCCACTCTGATTCTGCTGGGAACAGTAGTACACCGCTCGCTCAGCCAGACTATATACCATTGTTTACTGACACTCTGTGTACACCGCTCAGCCAGACTATATACCATTGTTTACTGACACTCTGTGTACACCACTCAGCCACACTATATACCATTGTTTACTGACACTCTGTGTACACCGCTCAGCCAGACTATATACCATTGTTTACTGCCACTCTGATTCTGCTGGGAACAGTAGTACACCGCTCGCTCAGCCAGACTATATACCATTGTTTACTGACACTATATAGCAGACTATATAGCATTGTGTGTACACCGCTCAGCCAGACTATATACCATTGTTTACTGACACTCTGTGTACACCGCTCAGCCAGACTATATACCATTGTTTACTGCCACTCTGATTCTGCTGGGAACAGTAGTACACCGCTCGCTCAGCCAGACTATATAGCATTGTGTTTACTGCCACTCTGTGTACACCGCTCAGCCACACTATATAGCATTGCGTACTCTGCCAGTCAGTGTGTATATTGCTGGGATCAGTAATACTCCACTCACCGTCAACCACTATATGAGCTCAACATGAGTTCCCCAGAGACCTCCGCTGTGAGCAGCACTCCCAACAACAGCAACAGCCAACGCCCCACGCAAGCTATAACATCCACCCCAGCAGCCAGTGGTCAGCAGCAGCCCTCCCCGGAGGAGAACGTTGTGTCCATCAGTCCGTCGCCAGAGCGATTAATGAGGGCTGCCATTGAGGAGATGATGGGGCCTGATGTGGAGGAGGAGGTCTGGCTCAGGCCAGCATCCCAAGTTAATGTTGAGGACGATGAGGGGTCTGTGTCTGGGGATGTTGGGGTGGCAGAGGTGGTGGGTGGGTCAGACTCAGGAGAAGAGTTGTATGATGAGGATGATGATCGGGACCATCTGTATGTGCCTCAGAGTCCGACCCCGGAAAACATGTTGTATCGTGTGTTTAGGTACTAAAATCTGCGTTCCCTCCCAGTAGTGTTGGGCGAACAGTGTTTGCCACTGTTTGGGTTCTGCAGAACATCACCCTGTTCGGGGTGACTATATAGCAGACTATATAGCATTGTGTTTAATGCCACTCTGTGTACACGGCTCAGCCACACTATATAGCATTGTGTTTACTTCCACTCTGTGTCTGCTGGGAACAGTAGTACACCGCTCACCCGCCACTGTATAGCATTGTGCTCTGTGTCACTGCTGACAATAGTGGTACACCGCTCACCCACCACTGTATAGCATTTCTGTACTGCCACTGTACTGCTGCCAGTCAGCGTGTACTTTAAGGATAAGTGAAATGAGGAAGAAATCCGGTGAAAGAGGGAGGGGCAAGGGAAGAGGTGTTTCCCCTGACGGTTCACGTACAGGCCACAGGGGAGCACCCAAGAAAACCCACTCAATACTGCCCATGTTGTCCAGGACAACAACCCTCACAGATCCAAAAGAACAGGACCAGATAATTACTTGGATGACCTCTCAAGCGTCCAGCAGTGGGTTAAGCAGCACCAGCACATCACGCACGAGGTCCGAGTCCTCAGCCAGTTAAAGTCTGGGCTTTCTTTGAAGACTGCACTGAGGATGTTACCATGGCGATTTGCAAGGTGTGCAAGACCCGCCTGAGCAGGGGGAAAAGTATTAACAACCTCTCCACCACCAGCATGAGCCGCCACATTCTATCCAAACATCCCACTCTGTGGGCAAACGCGGCAGGACAGGGTACCACCAGCAACACTGCCTCCCTTGGGTTCACCAGACTCACCACCAGACCCGCCTCAGCAGCAGCAGTAGCCCAGCCATTGCGTGGTTCACAACATTCACAAACATCAGACGATGCTGACACTGTCACTTTCCGGACTAGTGCTCTTGAGGTCTCCCAGTGTTCATCAAACACAACAACCAACAGCCCTTCGGTGTGCAGCGCTACGGTTGAGTTGTCTGTTTCTGAGATGTTTGAGCACAAGAGGAAATTGCCAGCAAATGACCCCCGGGCCGTGGCAGTAACAGCCAGCCAGCATAGCCAAGCTTCTGGCCTGCGAAATGCTGCCATATCGAGTGGTGGAGACAAACAGCTTCAAGGGCATGATGTCAGTGGCCATCCCACGTTACGTGGTTCCCAGCCGCTACCACTTTGCGCGCTCTGCAGTGCCTGAGTTGCATGAGCACGTGGTCAGCTAAATAACCCGAAGCTTGAAGAATGCCGTTGCCTGCAAGGTTCACCTCACCACTGACACCTGGACGAGTGCGTTCGGCCAGGGTCGATACATCTCCCTTACCGCGCACTGGGTGAACCTTGTGGAGCCTGGCAGCGATTCCTCACCTGCTACGGCGCGGGTGTTGCCCACGCCGCAAACAGCTGGATAACAACAGCAGCACCTACCTCTCTGACTCCTTCTCCTCCAACGCATCTCAAAGCTGTACCTCATCCGGAAATGCTAACCCAGCACCAGCAGCAGTAGGATCGTGGAAGCAGTGCAGCACAGCTGTTGGCATGCGTCAGCAAGCGTTGCTGAAGCTGATCTGCCTTGGGGATAAGCAGCACACAGGGGAGGAAATTTGGAGGGGAATAAAGGAACAGACGGATTTGTGGCTGGCACCGCTGGACCTGAAACCGGGCATGAAGCTAGACACCTGGCACGAACTGGCAATGTACGCAATAGAGGTGCTGGCTTGCCCGGCAGCCAGCGTTATGTCGGAACGCTGTTTCAGTGCTGCCGGAGGCATCATCACAGATCGGCGTATCCGCCTCTCCACAGAAAATGCAGACCGTCTGACTCAAATTAAAATGAATCAATCCTGGATTGGAAACGACTACGCAACACTCCTGGACCCCAACCAAGTAACATGACCGATGAACATCTGGGATGGTTTAGCGTTTCCGGTCCCTGTTTATTGAACCTCTCATCTGTATTACATTTATGACTGCATGGCGGCAAAAAGCATTGCTGCTATATCCGCACGCTTTTTGTCCTCATGCAAGGCCTGGGTTGTTGTGTCTCACAAAGCGTGGCCTTCTCCTCCTGCGCCTCCTCCTGTTCCATCACGTGTGCTGCTGCTGCTGCTGGGTTACCGTTGCCGCGTGGTCCCTGTTTATTGAACCTCTTATCTTTATTACATTTATGACTACATGGCGGTACAAAGCATGCTATCCGCACGCTTTTTGTCCTCATGCAAGGCCTGGGTTGTTGTGTCTCACAAAGCGTGGCCTTCTCCTCCTGCGCCTCCTCCTGTTCCATCACGTGTGCTGCTGCTGCTGCTGCTGCTGGGTTAGCGTTGCCGCGTGGTCCCTGTTTATTGAACCTCTTATCTTTATTACATTTATGACTACATGGCGGTACAAAGCATGCTATCCGCACGCTTTTTGTCCTCATGCAAGGCCTGGGTTGTTGTGTCTCACAAAGCGTGGCCTTCTCCTCCTGCGCCTCCTCCTGTTCCATCACGTGTGCTGCTGCTGGGTTAGCGTTGCCGCGTGGTCCCTGTTTATTGAACCACTTATCTTTATTACATTTATGACTGCATGGTGGTACAAAGCATGCTATCCGCACGCTTCTTGTCCTCATGCAAGGCCTGGGTTGTTGTGTCTCAAAGCGTGGCCTTCTCCTCCTGCGCCACCCTCCTCCTGTTCCATCACGTGTGCTGCTGCTGGGTTAGCATTACCGGTCCCTTTTCCTGGAACCTCTTATATGTATTACATTTATGACTGCATGCCGACAAAAAGCATGTTACCTGTGCAAAGAAAACAGACATTTCCCGCATTTAAAAGACAGTTTTCCCTTTGAAACTTTAAAATCGATTTTCTCAAAAACTATAAGCTCTTTTTGCTAAATTTTTTTTTCCTCTTGTACCCACTCCCAAGGTGCACATACCCTGTAAATTTGGGGTATGTAGCATATAAGGAGGCTTTACAAAGCACAAAAGTTCGGGTCCCCATTGACTTCCATTATGTTCGGAGTTCGGGTCGAACACCCGAACATCGCGGCCATGTTCGGCCTGTTCGGCCCGAACCCGAACATCTAGATGTTCGCCCAACACTAATTGCGGGTAGCTACCTATCTAACCTATACTGAAGGCAGCTACCTATCTAACCTGTACTGGGGGCTCCTACCTATCTAGCCTACACTGGGGGCACCTACCTATCCAACTTATACTTGGGACACCTACCTATCTAAGCTATACTGGGGGCATTTACCTGTCTAATCTATATTGCGGGTACCTACCTATCTTACCTATACTCGGGGCAGCTACCTATCTAACCTGTACTGGGGGCTCCTACCTATCTAGCCTATACTGGGGGCACCTACCTATCCAACTTATACTGGGAGCACCTACCTATCTAACCTGTACTGGGGGCACCCACCTATCTAGCCTATACTGGGAGCACCTACCTATCTAATATATACTGCGGGCACCTACCTAGGTAACCTATACTGGGGGAGCCTATCTAGCTAGCCTTTACTGGTGGCAACTATACTGGCTACCTATATTGGAGGCACCTACCTAACTAACCTATGCTAGGGGCAACTATACTGGTTACTTATATTGGAGGCACCCACCTAACTAACCTGTACTGGGTCCCCTACCTATCTAACCTATACCTGGGGCACCTGCCTATCTAGCCTATACTGGGGGCAACTATACTGGTTACCTATTCTGAAGGCACCCACCTAGCTAACCTGTACTGGGGCCCCTACCTATCTAACCTATAACAAACACAATTGCTAACTTCCAGCTAGAGCAATATCCTGCCTCTATCTGGCCAGCAGGCGCCAGTCAGCCAATCAGGTGTACTGTCATACACCATTTGCCTGCTGTACCAAATCTAGCAGGAATTACATAAATTAGCATTCAGGTAGGAGGCTTCGGTTGGACGCAATCGTGAATTGCATCATTTACAGGGACGCCCCGTGTAGGCACATCTCCCACATGGTCCCCTCCCTAACCACTCACCTGTCAACCGCATCCTAGAAGCTGCAAAAAAGAAATTTAAAATCACAAACACTGGTCCACATGACAGCCCAGGGGCCCCAGGTCTCTCTCACTAGCTGGGGCCCCCAAACCACCATGCGACACCTAGAGGGAAGTGTGGGCAAGCCCTGGACCTCTCACCTCCAGGGAACTCACCCCACCACCTCTAAACTGAATGCCAACTGCAACAAACACAATCCTGCCTCTATCTGGCCAGCAGACGCCAGTCAGCCAATCAGGTGTACTGTCATACACCCTTTGCCTGCTGTACCAAATCTAGCGGTTGACAGGTGAGTGGTTAGGGAGGGGACCGTGTGGGATATGTGCCTAGACGGGGCGTCCCTGTAAACGATGCAATTCACGATTGCGTCCAACCGAAGCCTCCCACCTGAATGCTAATTTATGTAATTCCTGCTAGATTTGGTACAGTAGGCAAAGGGTGTATGACAGCACACCTGATTGGCTGATTGGCGCCTGCTGACCAGATAGAGGCAGGATATTGCTCTAGCTGGAAGTTAGCAATTGTGTTTGTTGCAGTTGGCATTCAGTTTAGAGGTGGTGGGGTTGTAACCCTGTGTGTGTGTCATTGCAACAGACACACACACCAAGGGTTACAGATGCATTTACTTTTTGTGAAAGTGCTGCTGTAAAGGGAACCTGCAGGTGCTGTCAGGTGGAGCCCATGAGCAGGAAAGAAGAGAGAGAAGCTGGGCATGTGCAGGGAGGAAGTAACAGTTGAGTTTTACAGTTGAAGGCTAGTGAGGGGGAGGAGTCAAGTAGCCATGGAGACTGAGGTGATGAGGCAGCAAGAAATAAAGTGTGTCACGATACTATACTGTACTGCAGCAAGAAATACGCTTGATTTGTGAGGAAATAGAGTAGAGACACGGGAAGAGACCAGCCATTGGTGAGACGGTCTGAGCAAGGCAGAGGCACAGACAAGTAAGCACTTACCGGAAACTGAACTAAGGAAGAGAAAAAGAGCTGCAGACATTACATGAGAGGAGAGAGACCACTCACAGCTACAGGCCAGTAAAGAGCAGCAATACTGGAGAGATAAGCCAGAAGAGAAACAGTAAGCAATAAGAAAGAAAGACAAGGATATTAAAATGTACCTGTAACAGAGAGAGATAACAGAAAACAGCAGAGACATTACAGTGACACAGAGACAACAGGACAGCAATGCATACAAGAGTGACACAGAGCAACAAGTGACAGGATTACAGAAAAGGAGTGAAGACTGCAGTGCAGTGTCTGAAGAGATTGTGTGACAACAGCTGGCAGACAAAATACAGAGAATACAGCGGTGCTTCTTATACATTAAGTGATCATTCACAATTATCAATTCAACATATTTGTCTCATCCTGGATGTTGCTAGGTAACCACCAGACATTTCTCTACTTTCCCTTCTGTCCTATGCAAGAATTCAGATCCACTTTAAAAAGACAGCAGTGAAGAAGTGACAAATAGCAGAGTGCTGTGTATGGAAAATTCTGGCAAGTAAATGCTAATAAACTGAATTACTTATATGGTTCCTGAACTAGCCCTGATCCTAACAGGCTGAAGATAAGAAGTTTATGAATGTTTTGTCACTAAACTATTTTTTTATCCATATCATTTAATACAAATATTTCTTAAAAAGAACTTGATTGGTGTCTGGAGGATTTCTTTACAGTTAAAGCATTATAGAGGTGTTACATTGTGAGTTCCCTGGAGGTGAGAGGTCCAGGGCTTGCCCACACTTCCCTCTAGGTGTCGCATGGTGGTTTGGGGGCCCCAGCTAGTGAGAGAGACCTGGGGCCTCCGGGCTGTCATGTGGACCAGTGTTTGTGCTATCTAACCTATACCTGGGGCACCTGCCTATCTAGCCTATACTGGGGGCAACTATACTGGCTACCTATACTGGAGGCACTGGAGGCACCTACCTGGGTAACCTATACTGGGGGCAATTATACTGGGGCACCTATGCCTGGAGGGACCTACAGCTGGCTACCTATACTGGGGCACCTATGCCTAGCTACCTATACGGGGGGACCATATAGCTGACTACCTGTACTGAGTGCAACTAGACCTGGCTAACCTATACTGCAGGCACCTATACCTCGCTCTACGTGGGGGGGAGGGGGCACAATTTTTACACCCTCACCCGGGTGCATTTTAGCCTAGAAACTGCCCTGTGCGTACCACACATTGAGAACCTAGGTGCTAGAGTACAGCATCTCACCACAGCATCCCCCGCCTCCCCTCAGGCAAGGTTCAGCACTATGGAAGTCAAAGCCTCGCCTCCCCCAGAGCACACTGGAGGGGAGATGTAAAGAACATGGATTTTAATATGAGATTCACTTGCTCTCCAAAAGTGCTGACTAATAGCTGAAGAGCGGCTGTGATTATGTGATCAGTGCAGTCATGTGGTCATGGGATCTGTACAGTTTATTAAAATGGAGGGGGTGGGGGGAATCCGATCACAGACACAACAAATAATTCAGAGCATTAACCTTGGCTCTTACTCTTGGTAAGGAGTAAGGATTGACTATGCAGGTGTGTGGCTGTGCTGGGTTACAGCAGTTATAAAAGTTGCAGCACTACGATATGGAGAGTGCATTAGTCACCCAATCACAAGGCTCTCGCTGAACTAACAAAAGCAATCCACTACATTACTGTACTTCCTGGAACTGCATGACACCCTGTCTGGAACAACTCAATGGTGAAAGATTATAGAGCAGTAAAAGTTACCGACCTACATTACAATCAGGATCTAGCTTGGCTGATTTCCCAAGAATGCTTTCCTTTCTCATAAATAACTGGCAGTGACGTTGTATCCGGCAATAGTCACTGCCAACACCTTATAAAAGCAAAAAGGTTTCTGTCTTAAAGAGACTCTGTATTAAAAAATGTCCCCTGGGGGTAGTCACCTCGGGAGGGGGAAGCCTCAGGGTCCCAATGAGCCTTTCCCCATTCCTGTAGCTGCAGGCAATCCAGCCCTGGCTCCCTCAAATCCTCCCCTGACAAGCCTGACAAGCAAAGATTTATTTACCTTTCTGGGATCAAAAGTAGGCACAGTAGCAGTTCTTGGTTCGGGCTAGGCGGAAATAGCCGAGCCCGATTGTATCCGCTCTACTGCGCAGGCGCAAGAGGACTCATGCCTGCGCAGTAGAGCGGATCGATCAGGTTTGGCTATTTCCGCCTTAACCCGAAGGAAGAGTCGATAGTGTGCCTGCGCAGGATCGTGGAAGGTGAATATTTACATCACCGCACTTTGGGGGGGAGGGGGGCGGTGGTATGCAGCAGGAGATTGCCGGGTCACCGGAGGACGGGGGAAGACTCGTTAGAATCCAGAGGCTTCCCCCTCCCGAGGTAAGTACCCCCAGGGGACATTTTTCTTCAAAAATTAACAATCAAGGAAACTGTATCAAAAAATGTTCAAGACATTAATAGAAGGTTTGAGTTTGGGAAAGTAACCTGAGAGGTCAAGCAGGGCTGGAACGAGAAGGGCATGACTGGGTGGGCCCTGAGACCGACTGACCAGACACAATTGGGCTCCAGGTGCGAATTAAAGGTTGAATGCCTGAGGTATCCCCCCAGGCAGATATTAAGGCAGAAGCAGGGAAAGTTCCCTCTTTCTGCCCGAAAAAAGGATACAGCAAACTTCGCTGGAGCTCAGGACTGGTGAGAACCCCGTCCCCCAGGCCTTTTTCCTCCCATCCAGTCCCCCCCCCCCGACCTTCCTAAAGCCCCACAGCTCTAACGGCCACACGCTGCAACAGATCCAGATCACCAATTGTCAGGCCGCCTCCCCCAAGCCATCCTCCTCCTTGTCGCCAGCCACCAGGCCCCAAAAACATGGCGGCGCCCAGCGGCCTCAAAAAGATGGTCACCGGGCAGTTTTCTGCTCCACACAAAATGGCGATGCCCGGTGGCACCGGCAAAATGGCCTCCGCCAGCCGAGCATAACGCCTCCCTCCTGCCCACTCTACCACCCCCCACCACCCGAGCAGGCAACATTTCTTGCTGGGAGCACGCAGCCGTGCCCCTTGCCCCATGCGCCCAACCCCCCCCCCCCCCCCCCCCCCAGCTGGTGCCATCGGAAACCGGAAAAACGTCCGCATCCCCGGCTGGACCCCACGACAAAATGGCCGCCGCAGGCCCTCTGCCCCCGAACATTGCGTGGACCCCATCGAGGCGAGTCGCACCCAGCGGACGCACGATGTGCACCGGCTAGCAAAAGCGGGACAGGTGAGGACAATTGTCAAGCTACCAGACCTGTTATAAATGCACTGCACTCTAAGTTTCAAGCATCGCAGGGCAGCGAGAATGTTGACATGATTCAGGAGATTTTAAATGTTATCAGGGCACATAGCACACCGCAACAAGCAGGAGACTCAGGTAGCAAACAAGGCAGCGGATACGGTGAGGCTACTACTAGCTGCCCCAGCACAGACAGTCCGCTAGGCGAGGCAACAGGGTCAAGCGTAGGTCACAGCGGGAGTTCCATGAATTTTCCACGCATATCCGACTTCGCACTAGGCGGAGCCCACTACTCACATGATGGCCCTCTGGGGATACACATCCCCTTAGAGGTAAAGGAAAAGATCTGGAAGAGGCAATACGTGGACATTTTCACGCTACTCCCCCTGGACAATCTTAACATAGAAAAATGGGAAAAGGGGAAAGAACATCACAAACAGGAGGATGACGACAGGAGATGGTTCAGATTGATTCCCAGGAACACAAGTTATTGGACGCAAGCCTTTTACATACTGGTTAGCATAGTAGGGGAAAAATTCCCAGAACAATGTTCGGCCTTGTTCTGTTATTGCAATGGGATATCACAGGCGTATCACACTTTTGGTGGACACGCCTGGCTGGCTGCGCTATGACGAACAATTCAGGCAGCGAATGTCGGTTCGACCCTCCCTGAACTGGGACCATAGGGACAGTATGCTCTGGACGACACTAATGACAGCAGTAAAGGTGACAGCAAACTCAGCGGGGGGTAGTGTGCCCTTTCAGCCCGCCACCGGCAGGCCCAGCTCACAGCCGGCTCAGCAGAAAAAGGGCTCATGCTGGAATTTCAACACCACATCTTGCAAATGGGGAGACAGGTGCAGATTTAAGCATGAGTGTTCTTTCTGCTGGGTCAAGGGGGCACCCTGAAACCAAGTGTTACAAAAAGAACCGCTTCTCCCGGGGAAACAAATTCGAATCGGGTCCTGGAAAAGGGGGCCACGCCGGTGAACGTCATGGCAATGCTGCCATGGCTAAATAGTTATCCCGATAGGACACAGGCCGACTTGCTTGTGCACGGCTTCTGGGAGGGTTTCCGAATACCATGCACATCAGGCAACCCCGCAAAACAATGCAAGAATCTCAAGTCAGCCTATCAATACCCCCAAGTGGTTACGCAAAAGATCGAGAAGGAGGTAGACATGGGGAGAATGTCGGGCCCATTTACAGAGCCCCCAATACCGGATTTGCGGATATCCCCCCTAGGTACCAAAAAAAGAAGCAGGGAAATTTTGCCTAATCCAGCACCTGTCTCATCCCACAGGGAGTTCGGTGAATGATGGCATTTGATCCAGATATCACCAGATATCACATCCTTCAATAGGGCGGCCGCCCTAGTGTGCAGCAAGGGTTGAGGAGTCACAATGGGCAAGGTTGACATAGAGTCGGCATTCCGACTCTTACCGGTCCACAGTGACAGCCTGCACCTCCTGGGTTGCCAATTCCAAGGGCAGTACTAAGTGGACAGGTGTTTGCCAATGGGCTGCTCGATCTCTTGTGCGTAATTCGAGGCCTTCAGTACTTTCCTTGAGTGGGTCATTAATTGGGAGAGCGGTTTCAAGGGGTTAGTGCATCTCGACGATTTCTTATGTGTGGGATCAGAAGGTTCAGACGAATGCATAGGGGTCATGCGGACACTAATCAGCGTATTCAGTTCAGGGTCCCCTTGGCGGGCAACAATACGGAGGGCCCCACGACCAGGCTAAAATTTTTGGGAATTGAACTAGACTCAGAGAGAACAGGCTCCCACAGGACAAGCTGACCGACTTAGTGGCAACCATTAACAAGGCACTGTCTGCTAAAAAGATGACTTTGCGGGAGTTACAATCTTTGATGAGAAAGCTAAATTTTGCATGTAAGATAATGCCAATGGGCAGAATCTTTTGCAGGAACCTCATATTTGCGACCACTGGGGTCCAGAAACCACACCACCACATCAGGCTCACAAGGGACACTAAGGAGGACCTACAGGTGTGGCGCACGTTCTTAGCCGACTACAATGGCAGAACTTTATGGCCTCAGGAATGGCAAACTAATCAGGACATACAACTCTTTACAGACACTGCGGGGGCGACCGGGTTCGGAGCATATTTCAATGGGAGATGGGTGAGTCACTGTTGGCCGCACGCCTGGCGGCAGTCGCCGCTTACAAAAAATTTGCCCTTCCTAGAATTCTTCCCCCTGGTGGTAGCAGTAATGGTTTGGGGTCAGGGGCTGGCGAATAGTTCAGTAATATTCAGAACCGACAACATAGCCGTGGTTTTCACAGTTAACAAGCTGACATCAACCTCACCACCGGTGGTTAACTTATAAGGCAGTTCGTCTTCCTTTGCCTTCAGCATAACATTAAGTTCAAAGCGGTGCATTTTCCAGGGGTGGACAACGGGGTGGCTGACGCACTGTCTCGTTTGCAGCTGGAACGGTTCCGGGAGCTGGCACCAGAGGCAGAAGCGAGGCCGACACAAATACCAGCGCACCTATGGAATATTGTCTCAAACGAATGGTGGGTTGGGTAAGGCAATCCCTATCACCAGCCACATGGGCAACCTATTCAAAGATTTGGCGAAGGTGGGAGGAGCTGGAAGGCACGCTGGCGCCACACGAGGACAGAGATAGGGAGGAACTTATAGTGTATTTCCTGGTTAATTTATGCGACGAAGCATCCTCGGGCACAGCACTAGACAGGGCCCTAGCAGCTCTAGCCTTCCTCTTCAAATTGAAGGGCGAACAAGACCGGACGAAGGGTTACTTGATGAGGCAAATGGTAAAAGGTTTCAAATGGAATGCCCCAAAGGCTATGTCGGATAAACGACGGCCTATCACGTTGCCACTTTTAGTCGAGTTACTCGGGGCCTTAACACAAATCTGCCGCGACGGTTACGAAATCGGCCTGTTCCACCTTGCTTTCACGCTAGCCTTCCACGGAGCACTGCGTGTGGGGGAACTTGTAAGCCCTCAGTAAACACGGGAGAGGTGGCCTGCGAATGCAGGATGTAACATTGGTGCAAGGGGCTATCTGTGTGTACATTCCAAAGTCAAAAAAAGACCAGGGGGTGAAGGGAACCACCCTACAATTGCGGGAGATGGTTGGGGATATGTCTTGCCCAATGCAGTCATACAGGAACCTGATGCTCTATCGAGGCAGTCAGGCAGGCCCCTTACTACTACACAGGGATGGTTCGGCAATGTCCAGGTTTCAATTCACAGCGGTGTTAAAACGCGCACTTGCACAAGTAGGTCTCAACGCGGCCGAGTATGGCTCGCATTCTTTCCGTATTGGCACGTCGATGCAGGCCGCGCGATGGGGTTTAAGCGATGAAATGGTCAAAAGGATCAGGAGATGGGAATGACGCAGGTTTCGGACCTATGTTCGCCCGCACCTGGCAGAGCGTTTGCTGCAGGAAAACGCGAGCTGGGCCGTGTCGCTACACAAATTCGGTTTGCCGCACTATGTCCGCCCACACCTGGCAGAGCACAAGCTGCAGGTGTTGTCATTCTATACGTAGCCAAACCTGGCGGAGCACTAGCCGCAGGAAAAGGGCGTCAGGAGGGAGGCTCCGATGCCCACTGGATAGTCATACTCCCATGCTTGGCGGAACAGTAGCTGCAAGTAAAGGTGTACAAACAAAGGAATCATGCCGTTTAGCCGAAAGTGCAGGGCGACAACAGCCCCAAACACCCGGCAGAGCATTAGCTGAGGGTGTATGTGTGTATATTAGAGTTGGGCCGAACCTCCGATTTTAGGTTCGCGAACTTTCGCGGAACGTTCGGTTCGCGTTAAAGTTCGCGAACCGCAATAGACTTCAATGGGGATGCGAACTTTGAAAAAAAAAAATTATGCTGGCCACAAAAGTGATGGAAAAGATGTTTCAAGGGGACTAACACCTGGAGGGGGGCATGGCGGAGTGGGATACACGCCAAAAGTCCCCGGGAAAAATCTGGATTTGACGCAAAGCAGCGTTTTAAGGGCAGAAATCACATTGAATGCTAAATGACAGGCCTAAAGTGCTTTAAAACATCTTGCATGTGTATACATCAATCAGGTAGTGTAATTAAGGTACTGCTTCACACTGATACACCAAACTCACCGTGTAACGCACCGCAAACAGCTGTTTGTGTAGTGACGGCCGTGCTGGACTGGTGCGCACCATGGCGAGAGTGCAGGTTTTGGTGGCTTTACAGCCCATATGGTCGCCTGGCTGATGTAGCTGAATGACAGAACAGTGACTGTCCAGCTGATCAAATTTGGTCTGACCACAATGAAGCAACGACCTTATTATCTTTTGTGTGCCCCCCGAGACACTCATCTAGGCGCCGGTCATTGCTTCATTGTGATACGCAAGCCCCTTCACCACGGCAAGGTAATGATCACGAAGGGGAATGGGCGCATGTACATGCCTTTTCTTTTGTTGTTGCAGCTGCCCGCAGTGCAGCCAGAAAAATTAGGCAGTCATGTACACGCACCAGAAAAATTATTACAGCGGCCGCTGCTAGCAGCGGCCTAAAAAAATCAGCAATCCGCCTGGAGTCCCGGACCCTGTTGGTGGTGGCGGAGAAGGTAGTCAAGCAGCCTGCAGGCAGACATGCTGTGTGGAGGGACTGGGAGCGACTTAGTCTTCTTGGGGCAGGCCAGGCAGCCAGTCACACGGCGTGCAGGCTGTGTGTGCGGGGACTGACTTAGTCTTGGGGCGAGCAGCAGCCCTCCGGGATCCATGCCTCATTCATTTTGATAAAGATGAGGTACTTAACACTTTTGTGACTTCTCTTCTCAGTGACAATGCCTCCAGCTGCGCTGAAGGTCCTTTCTGACAGGACGCTTGCGGCAGGGCAGGAGAGAAGTTGGATGGCAAATTGGGACAGCTCTGGCCACAGGTCAAGCCTGCGCACCCAGTAGTTCAAGGGTTCCTCATCGCTGTTCACAGCAGTGTCTACATCCACACTTAAGGCCAGGTAGTCGGCTACCTGCCTTTCCAGGCGTTGGTGTAGGGTGGAACCCGGAAGGGCTACGGCGAGGCGTTGGACTAAAGAAAGTCCGCATGTCCGACATCACCATGAGATCGCTGGAGCGTCCTGTCTTTGACTGCGTGGACACGGGAGGAGGATTAGTGGCAGTGGTACCTTGCTGGCGTTGTGCTGTCACATCACCCTTAAAGGCATTGTAAAGCATAGTTGACAGCTGGTTCTGCATGTGCTGCATCCTTTCCACCTTCAGGTGAGTTGGTAACAGGTCCGCCACTTTGTGCCTGTACCGAGGGTCTAGTCGTGTGGCCACCCAGTACAGCTCATTCCCCTTGAGGTTTTTTATACGGGGGTCCCTCAACAGGCAGGACAGCATAAAAGACGACATCTGCACAAAGTCGGATCCTGTACCCTCCATCTCCTCTTGCTCTTCCTCAGTGACGTCACGTAAGTCAACCTCCTCCCCCCAGCCGCGAACAATACCACGGGAAGGTTGAGCAGCACGAGCCCCCTGCGACGCCTGCTGCGGGTGTTCTCCTGCCGCCGTCCCCTCCTCCTCCTCCTCCCCCAAAGAAACACCTTGCCCATCATCCTCTGAGTCTGACTCATCTTCTGCACACGACTTCTCTTCTTCCTCCTCCTCCCCCCTATGTGCTGCCACAGGTGTTGAGGAAACAGCTGGGTCTGATGAAAATTGGTCCCATGCCCGTTCCTGCCGTAACGGTTCCTGGTCACGCTCATTCGCAGCTTCATCCGCCACTGTACGCAGAAGTAAGCGTAGGGAATTAAGTCGCTGATGGTGCCCTCACTGCGGCTCACCAAGTTGGTCACCTCCTCAAACGGCCGCATGAGCCTGCATGCATTTTTCATCAGTGTCCAGTTGTTGGGCCAGAACATCCCCATCTTCCCAGACTGTTTCATTTTACTGTAGTTGTAGAGGTACTGGGTGACGGCTTTCTTCTGTTCTATCAGGCGGGAGAACATGAGCAGGGTCGAATTCCAGCGAGTTGGGCTATCGCAAATGAGGCGTCTCACCGGCATGTTGTTTTTCCGCTGAATTTCCGCAAAGCGTGCCATGGCTGTGTAAGACCGCCTCAAATGCCCACAGAACTTCCTGGCCTGCTTCAGGACATCCGCTAAGCCAGGGTACTTTGCCACAAATCTTTGAACAACTAGATTCATGACATGTGCCATGCAGGGTATGTGTGTCAGCTTCCCCATATGCAAAGCGGCAAGCAGATTGCTGCCGTTGTCGCACACCACGTTGCCTATCTCCAGGTGGTGCGGGGTCAGCCACTCATCCACCTGTTTCTTAAGAGCAGCCAGGAGAGCTGCTCCAGTGTGACTCTCCGCTTTGAGACAAGACATGTCTAAGATGGCGTGACACCATCGTACCTGGCATGCAGCATAGGCCCTGCGGAGCTGGGGCTGTGTAGCTGGAGAGGAGAACTGCCACTCAGCCAAGGAGGAGGAGGACAGCGAAGAGCATGTAGCAGGAGGAGAGGAGGTGGCAGGAGGCCTGCCTGCAAGCCGTGGAGGTGTCACAATTTGGTCCGCTGCGCCCTGCTTGCCATCGTTCACCACCAGGTTGACCCAATGGGCTGTGTACGTAATGTGCAAAAAAAAGTGGGATCAGCGCATCACCAGGCCGCCTCTGAATGGCCTCAGCTCAGAGATGCGCTGAGCCCCCCCAGAAACTGCAAACGCACCTTGAACCCAAACAGAGGCTCTGCATATACACCAAAGGAAAACTATTAAGTGGGAGCAGCTGACCAGAAATAAATCAATCAAACATAGCAAAGAAATGAACAGCGCTACTTAAAAACAGATGAGTGCTTACCTGCAAAAAAGTTTTTTTGCAGGTAAGCACTCATCTGTTTTTAAGTAGCGCTGTTCATTTCTTTGCTATGTTTGATTGATTTATTTCTGGTCAGCTGCTCCCACTTAATAGTTTTCCTTTGGTGTATATGCAGAGCCTCTGTTTGGGTTCAAGGTGCGTTTGCAGTTTCTGGGGGGGCTCAGCGCATCTCTGAGCTGAGGCCATTCAGAGGCGGCCTGGTGATGCGCTGATCCCACTTTTTTTGCGCAATTCTCAATTTTACTGGTAGCGCGCCCAGGCTATGCATATGCATAGGTCGAATTTAGTTAGTGTTAGGTCCCCTCCCATGGAGGAAAGACTTCTTCGACAGTGGGAGGGACAAGTACCTGACAAATTGCAAATTGTTAGCGGAAACTAACATCCTCCAAGTGGTAGACAGGTCATGTGTATGCTCATTGTGTATTTGAATCCCATGAGTGGGGTGTGCACTTTTTTGCAGGTAAGCACTCATCTGTTTTTAAGTAGCGCTGTTCATTTCTTTGCTATGTGTGTACGTAATGTAGTGGCCCTGCCCGTGCTTGGCAGACCAGGCATCCGTGGTCAGGTGTACCCTTGACCCAACGCTCTTCGCAAGAGATGACACCACTTGCCTCTCAACTTCACGGTGCAGTTGGGGTATGGCCTTTCTCGAAAAATAAGTGCGGCCTGGCATCTTCCACTGCGGTGTTCCGATGGCCACAAATTTACGGAAGGCCTCAGAGTCCACCAGCCGGTATGGTAACAGCTGGCGAGCTAACAGTTCCGCCACGCCAGCTGTCAGACGCCGGGCAAGGGGGTGACTGGCCGAAATTGGCTTCTTCCGCTCAAACATTTCCTTCACGGACACCTGACTGCTGCTGTGGGCAGAGGAGCAGGAAGCGCTCAAGGGCAGAGGCGGAGTGGAGGAGGGTGCCTGTGAAGGTGGAAGGGAGAAAGCGGCAGAAGCAGATGATGCACCTGAAGGAGGAAGAGGAGAAGGAGGGTGACTTTTCTTTTGTGTGCTGCTGCTGCTTTTGCTCAGGTGGCCATCCCATTGCTGTTTGTGCCTTTTCTCCAGGTGCCTTCGTAAGGCACTTGTCCCTACATGAGTGTTGGCCTTTCCACGGCTCAATTTTTGTTGGCAGAGCGAACAGATGGCTTTGGTCCGATCTGAGGCACACACATTAAAAAATTTCCACACCGCTGAGCCACCCTGGGATGTGGGCACTATGGGGACCTCAGCAGCTGATGCTTAAGGGCAAGTTGGCTGGCTGTACATAGGTGGCGATACATGGTGCCGGACACTGCCACCAGCTGTTTCTGACGAAGAGCTGCCCCAGCTTCTTTCAGCAACTTCTCTCCTCCTACTACTCTCTGACTCCCCCTCTGAACTGTCCCCCTCTTCATCTCCTCTATTGGGAACATACAGAGGATCCCTATCATCGTCATCATCGTAATCATCCTGCCCAGCTTCGCTTGCCTCAGACAAATCAAAACATGCACCATCAGTAGGTCCTTCATCCTCCTTACACGTTACATCCATAGTGTTGCCACGTAACGCAGACATATGAGCTGGTGAAAATTCATCTGGCTGTAACAACAATGGCTGTGCATCAGTGATTTCAACACTAAATAATTCTTGCGAAGTGTCAAATGCAGCGGAAGTGGTGCTAGTAGTAGCGCTGGTGGCTGAGCAAGATGAGGTGTTCTGTGTCGCTAAATACTCAACCACGTCCTGACAATCTTGGGAGGTGATGGGACGTGCCTTCTTCCAAGCACTGTACTGTGGGCCAGGTCCACACGAAATTACATTTACACGACCTCGCGCAGACCTGCCGGGTGGCCTTCCTCTGGCTCTGGCACTACCTCTTCCTCTACCTGTTTTGTCCATATCGGGTATGCACGGAGTGGTATATCACACTGCGTGCACTCACGTAGGTAGGTGGGTTCACTTAACTGCACAGGTATGCGCACTGATGCGGTGGGTTCACTGAACAGAACAGGTATACAGTGGCGGGTTCACAGAACAGGTATGCAGTGGCAGGTTCACTGAACAGAACAGGTATGCAGTGGCGGGTTCACTGAACAGTACAGGTATACAGTGGCGGGTTCACTGAACACAACAGGTATGCAGTGGCGGGTTCACTGAACAGAACAGGTACACAGTAGCGGGTCCACTGAACAGAACAGGTATGCAGTGGCGGGTTCACTGAACAGAACAGGTATACAGTGGCGGGTTCACTGAACAGAACAGGTATACAGTAGCGGGTCCACTGAACAGTACAGGTATACAGTGGCGGGTTCACTGAACACAACAGGTATGCAGTGGCGGGTTCACTGAACAGAATAGGTATACAGTAGCGGGTCCACTGAACAGAACAGGTATGCAGTGGCGGGTTCACTGAACAGAACAGGTATACAGTGGCGGGTTCACTGAACAGAACAGGTATACAGTAGCGGGTCCACTGAACAGTACAGGTATACAGTGGCGGGTTCACAGAACAGGTATGCAGTGGCGGGTTCACTGAACAGTACAGGTATACAGTGGCGGGTTCACTGAACACAACAGGTATGCAGTGGCGGGTTCACTGAACAGAACAGGTATACAGTAGCGGGTCCACTGAACAGAACAGGTATGCAGTGGCGGGTTCACTGAACAGAACAGGTATACAGTGGCGGGTTCACTGAACAGAACAGGTATACAGTGGCAGGTTCACTGAACAGAACAGGTATGCAGTGGCGGGTTCACTGAACAGAACAGGTATTCAGTAGCGGGTCCACTGAACAGAACAGGTATGCAGTGGCGGGTTCACTGAACAGGTATACAGTGGCGGGTCCACTGAACAGAACAGGTATGCAGTGGCAGGTTCACTGAACACAACAGGTATGCAGTGGTGGGTTCACTGAACAGGTATGCAGTGGTGGGTTCACAGAACAGGTATGCAGTGGTGGGTTCACAGAACAGGTATGCAGTGGCAGGTTCACAGAACAGGTATGCAGTGGTGGGTTCACTGAACAGGTATGCAGTGGTGGGTTCACTGAACAGGTATGCAGTGGTGGGTTCACAGTACAGGTATGCAGTGGTGGGTTCACAGAACAGGTATGCAGCCAGGAACAAGCTAAGCCTAACTAATCTTTCCCTATGAGAGACAGTCTGCAGCAGCTCGCCCTACTCTCACTAATGCAGGCACACGAGTGACCGTAATGGCCGCCGCTGCCTGCCTTATATAAGGGGGGTGGGGCTCCAGGGGCTAGTGTAGCCTAATTCGCTACACTGGGTCTGCTGACTGTGATGTAGAGGGTCAAAGTTGACCCTCCATGTGCATTATGGGGCGAACCGAACTTCCGCAAAGGTTCGCCTGCGGGACGCGAACGCGAACCACGGAAGTTCGCATGGAACCGTTCGCAGGCGAACCGTTCGGCCCAACTCTAGTGTATATGTATGTATGTATAAAAAAAAAGGCAAATTTGCCTTAGCGGTAGTGTTAATGCATGCTTGTTTTGGTGTATATATATAGTCTCTTTAGTCTCTAGGTAAGTAACGCATGTCCGTTGTTTTGTCCCTGTCTCAGGTCAGCAAAGGCGCAGGGTCTGGATCATGGGACACTCATTTATAGTGCGGGCAGACCGATGGGCGATGCTGCAGGAAAGGGGTCGGTCTCTGGGGCAGGTATGAGAGGATCTGGAGGTAAATTGGTGTGGGTTCCCGGGGTCAACGGTGGAGAAACTGGGAAGAAAGCTCACACAGCTTGCGAGAACAAAGGAAAAACCAGATGTTGCCATAGTACATATAGAAGGCAACGATTTGGGGACCAAACAGTTGCATCTACTGATGCGGGAAATAAAGGAATTTCTTAGGCTCATGAGCCAAACGCTTCCCCGGGACGACCATTATATGGTCCAAAATGATCCCTAGATCCAACTGGTGCCCACCCATCCCAGAAAGAGTCCTGAACCGTTGAGCTAAGACTCAACAAAGCCATTTCAAAATTCATAGCCAAAAGGGGGAGCATAGCCGTTCACCATAGATTGTTAGAGAGCCGGGAGGGGCATTTCCTGGAAGACGAGGTGCATCTAAGCGGCCTGGTAAACAATATCTTCCTGTTCAGTTTGAGGGAAGCCCTGGAAGCTGCGCTCTGTTTGAGGGCAGGCATTCGTCCTTGAGGTGGCAAGCACGAATGCTGTGGCGGGTACGTGACAATGCCGGCTTCTACTACATCGAAATGAGAAGCACAATGGTTTGTGGGTCATTAGGTTAATGGCTTTAGGGTGGGTCATCAATTGGCTAATGGCACCATGTCATCACTGGCGACGTCCAGTGACAGGCATGTTTTATCCATGTCATCACTGGCGAGGTCCAGTGGCATATAGGTTTTATCCATGTCATCACTGGCAAGGTCCAGTGGCATAAAAGTTTATCGAAGAGGAAAAGCATTGTCACGGGACCTGTCTGAGCGCGGTTTACACGGTTTTGTTCTTATTGTTTAATGCATGTCAATGTTTACTTTGTATTATATTGTTTTCTAATATCTGTCTTAAAGCTGTGGCCTTTAAACCCCAATTGGGTGTCACAGCGTTATTTATATAGATGGTAAGGTTCGTCCCATATGGGCCCTGCCTGGTCATATAATCACTATAACTTTTCTTGTTGATAAATCATTATTCCATCCCCAGTTTACCTGACTCTTATTTGGTACACACAAAATGTGGTACACAGAAAGGAAGTTGCAGGGCATGCTGGGTTGTCCTTTTTTGTTTCTCTACTTTCCTTGCAGACTTAACTAATGCAGCCTAATTGGCTGAAGCCTCTTTCCCTCCTGTTTTTCCTCCCACACCTCTGTTCCTCTCTGATTGGCCAATATTTCTCATGCTGAGACACTAGGAAAGTTTGTACTTACCTCGGTAATTTTCCTTTCCTGATACAGCTCCATGTCGGCATACTCTGGGTTAGGCCCCGCCCCTTTAACCCCAATAGGACCCATTAAAAATCTACATAAGTACCTACCCTGCCCCTCCTCCATATTCTCGTATAGTACTCAGACACGTGGAACATGAAGGGTGGGTTGCATGCCACCATGGAGCTGTATCAGGAAAGGAAAATTACAGAGGTAAGTACAAATTTTCCTAGTTTCCTGATACCTCCATGTCGGCATACTCTGGGATTTAACTAGTATAAATAACAGACAAGACGGGTGGGATTGAATGCAAAAAGAATTATTATTTATGAACTGCAGTTAACACTTCCAAAATCAACAGAAGTCAGTAAACTCGGGTCAACCCGGTAATGGTTAATAAACGTATTCGGTGAAGACCAGTTCGCTGCCTTGCATATTGTGGTCAATGACACTCCTGACAGAGCCGCCCATGATGAAGAGATACTGCTGGTAGAGTGTTCCGAGGTAGAAGGAGCTTTTGCCCCCCTGGCTCTGTAGGCTGACTTAATTAGTCTACAAATCCATGTAGCGACTGTCCTTGATGTTACCTCTTTCCCCTTCCTCGGACCTGCTGGACAAATGAAAAGATTTTTCGAAGCTCTAAATGCTTCTGTAGCAGACAGATACTGTTTTAAAACCCTTGCGATATCCAATGGATGCTGTTCTAACAGGAAATTTTGTAGTAGGGGTGGATGAACACCCTGTAGAAAAAGTCACAGGAGACAAAAAACGGGAGCCCAGTAGTGCAATATGTCAATGACCACAATAAAAGAAAATAAATTAAAAGCACTACTCACAAGGGGAGGTTGCTTGGGGCAACCAACCACAGGAAGCAGGTGGAGACAATAAACCCGACTCCACTCGGGGTGGTCCTAGCCAGAACCGGAAGGATGGTCGCTCTCTTAGTGGAAAAAAGGGGACAGAGTCCACTGTGGGGACTCCACTGGTGGTCTGCCACCTCCCCTCGGACAGGATGTGTTCGGGGGTATACTTAGCACGTAAAAGGGAAAGAGGCGCCCTGATATAATAAAAGCATCTAAAATCAGCTTAAAATCGAAAAGTGATATGAGGTAGCTTACCTCAATGACGAAACCTCTGTAGTTAATACAAGGGATTTTTATTAGCACAGGCAACGCGTTTCGCGGGTCTCAGCCCGCTTCATCAGGCCAGTAAAAGTGCCTACAATAGCAACAAGAACTCCTCAATATACTTGTACATGTATATCAAACATAATAGTAAAAAATGTTCTACCAAGATCATAAACATTGCATCATATCATATTGATCAAATTTTTAGATGCGTTTTTGTACATACATAATGTTTTTTTATAAATTATTATTATGTAAGAAAGAGTAATACTGGTGATAATCGTTAGCAGTAAAGATACTAATCGCAATAAAGGAGGAAAACTTAATGGGCCTGATTCACAAAGCGGCGCAAACCGTCCAGCACGGGCGCGCCAAAATAGCCAGCACGTGAAGCGCCGCCCGCGGACCGCCGCACGCGCAAAACGCCACGACCCGCGCGATCGCGGACCCCCGCGAATCGCGGCAAACCGCGCACGCAAAAGCGAGCAACCACACGAACCACGGCACCCCGCGCGCGCAAAAGCCCGCGAACGGCACCCCACACGCCAACCGCCCAGCACACCCACGCCACACAGCCCGCACCGCCCCGCGAACCAGGGAGTAAATTCAATAATAATTATAATAATAGTAGTCGCTGCTTTATAAAAATAAATAATAAGTATCAACATTGTTGGTAATATTAAGAATCCATAGTAAAAGTATATCGCTCATAAAATCATAATATAAATTTGTATAAACACAAATAACAATTAGGACTTGGCCAGCTATTGAATATAAATATACGTAAAGTCAAACTAAGGTGGTATCTCACAGCTACATAAGCTATTCGATCACAGCACTAGTTGCTCTTTAAAAAATAGACTGGTCACAAATAGGCTAAAAGAAAAGACACAGTATTTCATTGTGCTAAGTTTGAGTATGGTGGGTGAACAGCAGGGGGAGCGTTAGGTGGTCTGAAGGAATGAGGGTCAGAGCACTTACCAAATAGAAAAGATCATCTAGCATAGGGAGCCTCTGTAGGGGGCTCTGCAGAGCTGTCTTAAATAACTTCTGTAATGTCTGAACAGCATGCTTGCTGAAAAAGGGGCGGCACCGGAAGTTATTGATGACATCACACAAAGGGCCGCCCACCGGAAGTACTGGCGGCACCATTTTGGTTCTGGGCGATGTATAGGGAAAGGCTATCGAATGCCAGCACTTTGCTGATTTAATAGAGAACATCCAGATGCTGGGGGAAAAAAGTTTTAGTAAATGGACACTAGATGGCAGCGGTGTTAACAATTCTTCAGTATAGAATAGTGCTGGAGATTTGTGCTTGTTATAAAAGCTTCTTTAAACATAGGTGATTGTTGGTAATAGGTGGCTTATAGTGAATTCTCAAGGTTGGTCTGAACTTCACTATCTCAATTGGAACCAATTTTACTAATTACATTATATTAATAATACTAAAATAGTGAATAATAATTATTATGCTAAATTATTACAAAATGCTATAAGTGCATATTGTTGGTATCAGGTGGGGTATCATAATTTGCTCATAAATTTATTAAGAAGTGTGCATGAAATAATATTTTTAGTTATGAAAAATGATAAGAAAAAAAAAAAAAAAAAAAAAAAAAAAGAATACATAAATAAATGAATAAAATATATAATAATTAATAAATATGTTTCAAAGACATCATTATAATGCCGTCATATGTGCATAGTGCGTGTTGTGCTTGTCATTTGATAGCTACTAGCTCATAAGCATTACTATTGGGGAAAAGGAACTGGAGAGGTGGAGGAGACAGTTGGAAACTAGGAAGTGTAAGTATCTGGTCCAGGGGGAAATTATGTATGGACAGAGTTGGTAGATAGTATATCTTATGGGGATACGTATAGTGAGCTGGACCTCTGAGTTAGAAATTGTGCTCTAAACATTCATTTAAACCCTCTGGTTTGAGGGTTCTCAATCTGAAGATCCAGAACATCTCTCTTGCCCGCAACCGAGCTATTCGATCGGAGCAGGAGGGATTGTCGGGTATCTGTTCTATGGGCATGAAGAATAGTGTTTTTGGATCCGAGTTGTGGCACTCCGCGAAGTGCCTTGAGAGACTGTGTTTGGTATATGCTTTGGTGATGTTCCTTCTATGTTGGCCGAGTCTGGCTCTTATTTGCTGAGTGGTACGTCCAACGTACTGTTTTTTACAGGGGCAAGTGATGAGGTAAATAACATGGGTGGTGCTGCAGTGGAATGAATGGGTGATTTCATATGAGTCTTGTGTGATTTCACAAATGAAAGAAAGTTGCCCTGGATGCAGATAATCACAGGCCAGACATTTAGATGACTTGCATTTTTGTATATTTGGAGTGGTAATTGAACTAGGCGCATCATAAGCCTTGGAAGACCAATATACCTTTCGGGCAGTTTAGACGTATACGTAAGAACTGCTCCGATTTATCTATATATGACACTGCATATGACACTGCATATGACACTGCAGCACCACCCATGTTATTTACCTCATCACTTGCCCCTGTAAAAAACAGTACGTTGGACGTACCACTCAGCAAATAAGAGCCAGACTCGGCCAACATAGAAGGAACATCACCAAAGCATATACCAAACACAGTCTCTCAAGGCACTTCGCGGAGTGCCACAACTCGGATTCAAAAACACTATTCTTCATGCCCATAGAACAGATACCCGACAATCCCTCCTGCTCCGATCGAATAGCTCGGTTGCGGGCAAGAGAGATGTTCTGGATCTTCAGATTGAGAACCCTCAAACCAGAGGGTTTAAATGAATGTTTAGAGCACAATTTCTAACTCAGAGGTCCAGCTCACTATACGTATCCCCATAAGATATACTATCTACCAACTCTGTCCATACATAATTTCCCCCTGGACCAGATACTTACACTTCCTAGTTTCCAACTGTCTCCTCCACCTCTCCAGTTCCTTTTCCCCAATAGTAATGCTTATGAGCTAGTAGCTATCAAATGACAAGCACAACACGCACTATGCACATATGACGGCATTATAATGATGTCTTTGAAACATATTTATTAATTATTATATATTTTATTCATTTATTTATGTATTCTTTTTTTTTTTTTTTTTTTTCTTATCATTTTTCATAACTAAAAATATTATTTCATGCACACTTCTTAATAAATTTATGAGCAAATTATGATACCCCACCTGATACCAACAATATGCACTTATAGCATTTTGTAATAATTTAGCATAATAATTATTATTCACTATTTTAGTATTATTAATATAATGTAATTAGTAAAATTGGTTCCAATTGAGATAGTGAAGTTCAGACCAACCTTGAGAATTCACTATAAGCCACCTATTACCAACAATCACCTATGTTTAAAGAAGCTTTTATAACAAGCACAAATCTCCAGCACTATTCTATACTGAAGAATTGTTAACACCGCTGCCATCTAGTGTCCATTTACTAAAACTTTTTTCCCCCAGCATCTGGATGTTCTCTATTAAATCAGCAAAGTGCTGGCATTCAATAGCCTTTCCCTATACATCGCCCAGAACCAAAATGGTGCCGCCAGTACTTCCGGTGGGCGGCCCTTTGTGTGATGTCATCAATAACTTCCGGTGCCGCCCCTTTTTCAGCAAGCATGCTGTTCAGACATTACAGAAGTTATTTAAGACAGCTCTGCAGAGCCCCCTACAGAGGCTCCCTATGCTAGATGATCTTTTCTATTTGGTAAGTGCTCTGACCCTCATTCCTTCAGACCACCTAACGCTCCCCCTGCTGTTCACCCACCATACTCAAACTTAGCACAATGAAATACTGTGTCTTTTCTTTTAGCCTATTTGTGACCAGTCTATTTTTTAAAGAGCAACTAGTGCTGTGATCGAATAGCTTATGTAGCTGTGAGATACCACCTTAGTTTGACTTTACGTATATTTATATTCAATAGCTGGCCAAGTCCTAATTGTTATTTGTGTTTATACAAATTTATATTATGATTTTATGAGCGATATACTTTTACTATGGATTCTTAATATTACCAACAATGTTGATACTTATTATTTATTTTTATAAAGCAGCGACTACTATTATTATAATTATTATTGAATTTACTCCCTGGTTCGCGGGGCGGTGCGGGCTGTTTGGCGTGGGTGTGCTGGGCGGTTGGCGTGTGGGGTGCCGTTCGCGGGCTTTTGCGCGCGCGGGGTGCCGTGGTTCGTGTGGTTGCGGGCTTTTGCGTGCGCGGTTTGCCGCGATTCGCGGGGGTCCGCGATCGCGCGGGTCGTGGCGTTTTGCGCGTGCGGCGGTCACGTGCGCTTCACGTGCTGGCTATTTTGGCGCGCCCGTGCTGGACGGTTTGCGCCGCTTTGTGAATCAGGCCCATTAAGTTTTCCTCCTTTATTGCGATTAGTATCTTTACTGCTAACGATTATCACCAGTATTACTCTTTCTTACATAATAATAATTTATAAAAAAACATTATGTATGTACAAAAACGCATCTAAAAATTTGATCAATATGATATGATGCAATGTTTATGATCTTGGTAGAACATTTTTTACTATTATGTTTGATATACATGTACAAGTATATTGAGGAGTTCTTGTTGCTATTGTAGGCACTTTTACTGGCCTGATGAAGCGGGCTGAGACCCGCGAAACGCGTTGCCTGTGCTAATAAAAATCCCTTGTATTAACTACAGAGGTTTCGTCATTGAGGTAAGCTACCTCATATCACTTTTCGATTTTAAGCTGATTTTAGATGCTTTTATTATATCAGGGCGCCTCTTTCCCTTTTACGTTCTAACAGGAACGTTGGCAGATTCCATTCTTGGTTTGAATGCCTTTGTGAGACAACTTTTGGTAGAAAATGCAAGAGTGGTCTAAGAACTACCCTGTCAGGAAAGAACAGCAAGTAAGGATCTGAATATCCCAAAGCCTGAATTTCGGAGACTCTTCTACCTGAAGAGATCGCTATTAGAAAAGTTGTTTTTAATGTTAGATTCCATATTGAACATTGTTCAATTGGCTCAAAAGGTGCTTCTGATAAATATTCCAACATTAATGGAAGATCCCAACTTGGCATAATTTTCTTGATAGGTGGTCTTATCTTTAACAACGCTTGAAAGTACTGTTGCACTGTATTCTCAGGTGCCAACTGCCTTCCAATCAGAGCTGAACATGCTGAGATTTGGCCTCTGAGTGTACTCACGCTTAGACCAGCTCTGCCTCTACCCCTGATTGTATAAAGTCCAACACTTCAGGTTTAGAAGGAGAGAGAAAATCAATCCCTTTATGTGCTGCAAACTCAATAAACTTTTTCAACACTCTGTGGTAAGTTTTATTTGTGGATTTTTTCCTCGCTTTTAGCAGAGTTTCTTTTACAGCTGTAGAGAAACCGGCTTGCCTTAGGATCCCCATCTCAAACTCCAGGCAGTTAGTGCTAGCCTCTGAGGGTTCTTGTGAAGGCAGCTGTTCTGCGACACTATGTCAGCTATCATTGGTAATGTCAGAGGTGTACACACTGACATGTGAAGCAACAATGGGAACCAAGGCCTCTTCGGTCAAAACGGCACCACCACAATAGCTTTCATTTTCTCCGTTAACAGTCTCTTCAGGAATCTCAAGAGCAGAGGTATTGGAGGATATGCATACACCAGGGACGCCTTCCAAGGCATTATAAGGGCATCTGACCCCAGAGCTCTTGGAGCCGGAATCCTGGAGAAATAGTTGGGAAGCTGGTTGTTCCGGGGACTTGCAAAAAGGTCTATCTGCGGTAAACCCCACTGCTGCACCAAGTCCATGAACACTGACCTCTTCAACTTCCACTCATTGTTGTTTACTTTCTGTCTGGACAAAAAGTCTGCTTGTGTGTTCTGTATTCCAGGAATATATACTACTCGAATTGCTTTCAAGTTGTTCTCTGCCCATGACATTAGAGGTATAAGTTCCTTCATCATTGATGCACTCTTGGTTCCGCCTTGTTTCTGAATGTATGCAACTGCTGTTCTGTTGTCTAGCTGGAAACACACTGCTTTTCCCTGTAACATGTGAGCAAACGTCATAGCAGTTTTCACTGCTGCTCTTAGTTCCAGAATATTGGAGACTATCCCTAATTGAGGAGGTCTCCACAAGTCCTGTGCCCACATTTGCTGGCAGTGTGCTCCCCAACCCAGTTGGCTGGCGTCTGTTGTAAGTATGATCCAGGTGTGCGGAATTAAAGAATGTCCTTGCGACAGATTGCTCTCCCTTGTCCACCACAACAGTGATTGCTTTGTCTCTATTGACAGATGTATCCTCTGCGTCACTGAACACTGATCCCATTTGTGGTGAACATTACGGAAAGTCGTGCGCAATCGCCAACGATTTTCGTATGGTCCTGCACAATTACTGTCAGTCCTGTGTAAATGTACAATAGATGTCTTTTTCCCTCTCTTCTCTTAAAAACAGAGCCCCTCACCCCTTCCACTTCCTCCAGCTTTTCACACGTAGCTGGCGACACATAGGTGTTACAAGCTAGGACCAAATGGTGGCCATGGAATAGATTCAGCAGCTCAGCAGATAACAATCAGCCCCTCTCCCCCAAGCCAGCTCAAACTGGCTGAGATAAGAGCTCCCTCCAAAATCATACAATCAAACAAAGATAACTTTAATTTATTTGTAATTCAAAATAGCCTTGTCGCAGAAAGACAAAAAACACATTTTCTGATACCTAGAAATCAGTTCTATCATTCACCTGAATTACAATTTTCTAACTGCCAGGAATCCGTAGGAAAACCACTTTATCCGGCCTGCATAGAGCGAATGCGATAGACTAGGCATGTATAGCCTCGTTTAATACAGGGTCGCAGGCCGCTTATGAATATAGTCTCGGATTTGCGATACGCCAATCTGGGGTGGAGTCACACAGATTATTAATAATTGGTACATTTTCCTGCTCTGAGTCTGGGGGTGGCAACCTTGCGGCCAGGAGATAACCCTGCCTTAAACACGCCTACTTTCCAGGTAGTGACAGCCCAAAACTCAGGTCCTATAAAAGTGGGGCGGGACCAAACCCGCCCAGTTCTCCAAATTCCATCGATCAGGAACGTCCATGCAGGCGTTTAAGGAGAGCCGACGCCTGCTGTGTTCAAGGACCCTTAACATTAATGCCTACTTTTAAACTGGACTCTTTTTCTTCATTCTTCAAATGGACTGTTCAGCATAACTAAGTAAGAACTTCCTGATTTTATTCCTTTTTTATTTTTAAGCTCTGTGTGTATATGTTAATTGGTGTATATAACTGTATGTAATGCATTTTTGTTATTAAAAGTTTTAAAAATCGTTTAGCGGTTATGACCTGTTGCTGAACATACACAATCGTACCTATTCTCCTGAAATCGCTACCCTGTGTTTAATAGAAGTGTACATTTATAACCCGTATGCGTGAATCCGTCTCAGATAGTCAGATCTGACCCAGATTCCTGCATACCGCAAAGGGTTAACAGAGCGTTCTCAAAGTATTAGCATAATTACAGTAGCGGGCTTTGTAACTCGCTTGGTGGCAGATCTTTGAATTGTATGTGTGAGGTGAATCCGTTGGCATCCGAACACTCCCTCCATTAGTCAGTTCATCAAATTGCGAAGTCAGGTTACCCTTCGTGATGAACAAAATGACCGTGTAAGAGGATTTTTGACGCTGATCGATTGACCCCATCCGCAGACCGGCCTTGCGGTCTGTGACATTGGTTGGCAGCTTATTGGGATTTGTGTATGTTCAGAACATCATCTGCCCCAGGAGCAGTGGGCGAGATATCTGACACCCAACTTGCGGGACAAAGCGCTTGAGGCGTTTGTGGACTTACCCGCTGACAAGGACAATGACTATGCTGCGATAAAAGCTGCAATTATCGCCAAATACCAGTTGACCCCAGAAGTCTATCGCTAAAAGTTTTGCTCCCTGCAGAAAGGCCACACCGACTCTTACACCGACCTGGAGAGTCACCTGCTGACCGTGTTCAGGCAGTGGTCGCGGGGCCTCAACAAAGACTCTCACCAAGGTCTGGAGGACCTCATCGTACAGGAGCAGTTGCTGAACTGCTGCACTCCAGATGTCCGGCAGTTTGTCCTGGAGCGGAAGCCTGGATCCGCCAAAACTGCCGCAGAACTTGCAGAACCTTTTGTGGCCACCCGTGTACCAGACAGCCGCAAACCTCCAGCCCAGAGCTGGAAAGGGGGGAGACCTATGCAACCCAGCTCTCCTCCCCCTGCTAGCCGTGGGAATCAGGACCCACAGCCACAGAGGCTGGATGCTGCACCTGCTACTCATCCCCCTGATGCCACATATGTTCCGAAGTGTTACCACTGTGGACAGCGAGGACACCTCAAGTCTGCCTGCCCTGAGGTGAGGACGCCGTCTCCAGAGCCAAGCGCAGAATTGGCTATCGCATCCTCTACTGCACATTAGTGTTGGGCGAACAGTGTTCGCCACTGTTCGGGTTCTGCAGAACATCACCCTGTTCGGGTGATGTTCGAGTTCGGTCGAACACCTGACGGTGCTCGGCCAAACCGTTCGGCCACATGGCCGAACTAAGAGCGCATGGCCGAACGTTCCCCGAACGTTCGGCTAGCGCTGTGATTGGCCGAACGGGTCACGTGGTTCGGACCCGAACGCGCTCTGATTGGCCGAACTGTCACGTGGTTCGGGTAAATAAATACCCGAACCACGTCATATCTCCGCCATTTGTCTGTGGGTTTAGCTTTGGGTAGGCAGGCAGGGTAGTTCGCGCTCCAGCCACGCTAGCCAGGGTCCCCCCTGTCATTGTGTCGCTGCTGGGAACAGTAGTACACCGCTCGCTCAGCCACACTATATAGCATTCTGTTTACTGCCACTCTGTGTACCTCGCTCAGCCACATTATATAGCATTCTGTTCACTGTTCTGTGTCTGCTGGGAATAGTGGTACACCGCTCGCTCAGCCACACTATATAGCATTCTGTTTACTGTTCTGTGTCTGCTGGGAATAGTGGTACACTGCTCGCTCAGCCACACTATATAGCATTCTGTTTACTGTTCTGTGTCTGCTGGGAATAGTGGTACACCGCTCGCTCAGCCACACTATATAGCATTCTGTTTACTGTTCTGTGTCTGCTGGGAATAGTGGTACACCGCTCGCTCAGCCACACTATATAGCATTCTGTTCACTGTTCTGTGTCTGCTGGGAATAGTGGTACACCGCTCGCTCAGCCACACTATATAGCATTCTGTTCACTGTTCTGTGTCTGCTGGGAATAGTGGTACACCGCTCGCTCAGCCACACTATATAGCATTCTGTTTACTGTTCTGTGTCTGCTGGGAATAGTAGTACACCGCTCGCTCAGCCACACTATATAGCATTCTGTTTACTGCCACTCTGTGTACCTCGCTCAGCCACATTATATAGCATTCTGTTCACTGTTCTGTGTCTGCTGGGAATAGTGGTACACCGCTCGCTCAGCCACACTATATAGCATTCTGTTTACTGTTCTGTGTCTGCTGGGAATAGTGGTACACCACTCGCTCAGCCACACTATATAGCATTCTGTTTACTGCCACTCTGTGTACCTCGCTCAGTCACATTATATAGCATTCTGTTCACTGTTCTGTGTCTGCTGGGAATAGTGGTACACCGCTCGCTCAGCCACACTATATAGCATTCTGTTTACTGTTCTGTGTCTGCTGGGAATAGTGGTACACCGCTCACTCAGCCACACTATATAGCATTCTGTTTACTGTTCTGTGTCTGCTGGGAATAGTAGTACACCGCTCGCTCAGCCACACTATATAGCATTCTGTTTACTGTTCTGTGTCTGCTGGGAATAGTAGTACACCGCTCACCCGCCACTGTATAGCATTGTGCTCTGTGTCGCTGCTGGGAATAGTGGTACACCGCTCACCCGTCACTGTATAGCATTGTGCTCTGTGTCGCTGCTGGGAATAGTGGTACTGTATAGCATTTCTGTACTGCCACTGTACTGCTGCCAGTCAGCGTGTACTGTAAGGATAAGTAAAATGAGGAAGAAATCCGGTGAAAGAGGGAGGGGCAAGGGAAGAGGTGTTTCCCCTGACGGTTCACGTACAGGCCACAGGGGAGCACCCAAGAAAACCCACTCAATACCGCCCATGTTGTCCAGGACAACAACCCTCACAAATCCAAAAGAACAGGACCAGATAATTACTTGGATGACCTCTCAAGCGTCCAGCAGTGGGTTAAGCAGCACCAGCACATCACGCACGAGGTCCGAGTCCTCAGCCAGTTACAAGGAGCCAGTGGGCACAAAGCTGACACAACCGGCAGCGACACCACGCACACAACTGCCAGATAACCAGTCCGATGAATTACCTCAGGACACAATGGGGTATTCGCAGGAGCTATTCCCAGCCCAACAAACTTCCACCTTTCAAAGGTCAATGGAGGAACAGCCAGAAATGTTGTGCCTGGATTCACAACCGTTAACTGTGGGAAATGCACCGCGCACTGAAATACAAGGCGAGTCCGAGGAGGACTCGGAAACCCAAATCCCAGAGCAATTTGGGCAGGAGGGGTTGCAATTGCAGGAGGTCGGCCGACAAGATCTGGAAGACGACGTTGGAGTGTGCTGCGCAGAGGTTGTTGTGGGGAGCTCTACTCCACGGCGGCGGCCCACAATGACATATGACGAGTTTGAGGAGATGGAAGAGGAGGGTATGGACAATGTGGACAGAGACCCAGATTTTGTTTGTGAACGAGAACATCGCCGTCGTAGCAGCAGCACAGATGAGTCTGTTGAAGAACCCACTGCTGCACGAGTTCGCCTTGTGCCACAAGGTAGGCGGCGCGCAATTTCAGGCACCACAAGCGTGGAAGTTCAAGTGAGAGGCAAAAGAGGAGCAAACAGAAATCGCCAGCAAGGAGGCAGGTGCCCCAAAGTCTGGGCTTTCTTTGAAGACTGCACTGAGGATGTTACCATGGCGATTTGCAAGGTGTGCAAGGCCTTCTCCTCCTGCGCCTCCTCCTGTTCCATCACGTCTGCTGCTGCTGCTGGGTTAGCGTTGCCGCATGGTCCCTGTTTATTGAACCACTTATCTTTATTACATTTATGACTGCATGGCGGTACAAAGCATGCTATCCGCACGCTTCTTGCCCTCATGCAAGGCCTGGGTTGTTGTGTCTCACAAAGCGTGGCCTTCTCCTCCTGCGCCTCCTCCTGTTCCATCACGTCTGCTGCTGCTGGGTTAGCGTTGCCGCGTGGTCCCTGTTTATTGAACCACTTATCTTTATTACATTTATGACTGCATGGCGGTACAAAGCATGCTATCCGCACGCTTCTTGCCCTCATGCAAGGCCTGGGTTGTTGTGTCTCACAAAGCGTGGCCTTCTCCTCCTGCGCCTCCTCCTGTTCCATCACGTCTGCTGCTGCTGGGTTAGCGTTGCCGCGTGGTCCCTGTTTATTGAACCACTTATCTTTATTACATTTATGACTGCATGGCGGTAAAAAGCATGCTATCCGCACGCTTTTTGTCCTCATGCAAGGCCTGGGTTGTTGTGTCTCACAAAGCGTGGCCTTCTCCTCCTGCGCCTCCTCCTTTTCCATCACGTGTGCTGCTGCTGCTGCTGCTGGGTTAGCGTTGCCGGTCCCTGTTTATGGAACCTCTTATCTTTATTACATTTATGACTGCATGGCGGTACAAAGCATGCTATCCGCACGCTTCTTGCCCTCATGCAAGGCCGGGGTTGTTGTGTCTCACAAAGCGTGGCCTTCTCCTCCTGCGCCTCCTCCTGTTCCATCACGTGTGCTGCTGCTGGGTTAGCGTTACCGGTCCCTTTTCCTGGAACCTCTTATATGTATTACATTTATGACTGCATGCCGACAAAAAACATGTTACCTGTGCAAAGAAAACAGACATTTCCCGCATTTAAAAGACAGTTTTCCCTTTGAAACTTTAAAATCGATTTTCTCAAAAACTATAAGCTCTTTTTGCTAATTTTTTTTCCTCTTGTACCCACTCCCAAGGTGCACATACCCTGTAAATTTGGGGTATGTAGCATGTAAGGAGGCTTTACAAACCACAAAAGTTCGGGTCCCCATTGACTTCCATTATGTTCGGAGTTCGGGTCGAACACCCGAACATCGCGGCCATGTTCGGCCTGTTCGGCCCGAACCCGAACATCTAGATGTTCGCCCAACACTACTGCACATGCCTACCTCGTCATGGGAGCAGCAAATCCTCGACTTTCCGGAAATCATCAAGTCATGGAAGTTAACGACCAGATCGCTGTTGGTTTCCGCGACACAGGCGCAGAGCTTACCTTGGTTCGCTCTCATCTTGTAGCCAGGGATAATTTCCTGCCTAATGAGCGTGTAACCCTTGTGGGAGTGTGTGGCACACACGCACGCATCGCCAAAGCTTGTGTTGTTCTCAATTGGAGAAGGGGACGCCAGACAAAAGTTGTGGGTGACAGATGACATCCCAGTGCCTGTGCTGTTGGGCACCGATCTTGGCACCCTGCGATCCTTTTATGAACCTGTGATCAACACCCCAGATTGCCAGTCTGGACCCACTCAGGTACTGTACAAGCTTGGGGTGGGACAGACGGAGGCAGCCAGGGTAATGGTACCTAGCTCCTAGGGAAGGAGGCAAGGAAGAGGTACCTGTTTCTAACGGACAGCTGTCGAATCACTGTTTGTCTTATTCTGAACCTGTCACTATTGTTCTAGATACCTGTGTACATGATGTGAAAAATGAACGAAACTGTGATGTTCATGTTGTACCAGATGTTGCTAATAGCTTTCATGCCGAATCTCACATTGCTAAAAATGATGTATGTTTAAATGTGACAGTCTCTAATCTAAGAGGAAATAGTCTTGTTTTGCCTGGGTCATATCCTTGCTGGACAGCGGAAAAATACCAGGTGTCAAAGCAGGCAGCTGGAGGCCGAGACCTCCCCTCCTGCTATGACAGCCAGAGTGCCCCACCATTGCCTGTTACCAAACAGCTGGTGGGGACAGGCAGTTCCTTTCCTGTCTTCCCCTTGCAGGAGCAACCCAGTGCAGAACTTCCCAGAGGTCCACCCTCTATCCCTCCTGGAGGAGGGGCACGCCTCGCCACCCAGGTGAAGGCTAATTCGTTTCTTAAAATGTGTTCTACTGTCCACCTAGGTGGTGCTGACCAAAATGTTTTGCCATGGTGTAGTCAGTTAGAGCAGGGGTATGCTACGCTGCTTCCAGATTCGCAGGCTGACACCCGAGAGTCAGGAAGTGACCCGGATGTCAGCCAACGACTCTCTCCCTTACAGGAAGTGCTACGCAAACCCAGCCAAGCCTTTAGAGGTAAGCCTGTTGGGGTGCATCGCACCGTCCGCAAGGCGGAAACTGGGACATACCGGACCATGAGGCCTTATGCCTCTGGTGAGTTGTCCAAAGTGCAGTCAGATAAGAAGTCGAGAACTCGTTCAGTCGCTAAGCGGCACGTAGAGCAGGTCTGGCAGACCCACTCTGTGCACCCGACTGGTAGGGGAGAGATGTGGTGAACATTACGGAAAGTCGTGCGCAATCGCCAACGATTTTCGTATGGTCCTGCACAATTACTGTCAGTCCTGTGTAGATGTACAATAGATGTCTTTTTCCCTCTCTTCTCTTAAAAACAGAGCCCCTCACCCCCTCCACCTCCTCCAGCTTTTCACACGTAGCTGGCGACACATAGGTGTTACAAGCTAGGACCAAATGGTGGCCATTGAATAGCTTCAGCAGCTCAGCAGATAACAATCAGCCCCTCTCCACCAAGCCAGCTCAAACTGGCTGAGATAAGAGCTCCCTCCAAAATCATACAATCAAACAAAGAGAACTTTAATTTATTTGTAATTCAAAATAGCCTTGTTGCAGAAAGACAAAAAACACATTTTCTGATACGTAGAAATCAGTTCTATCATTCACCTGAATTACAATTTTCTAACTGCCAGGAATCCGTAGGAAAACCACTTTATCCGGCCTGCGTAGAGCGAATGCGATAGACTAGGCATGTATAGCCGTGTTTGATACAGGGTAGCAGGCCACTTATGAATATAGTCTCGGATTTGTGATGCGCCAATCTGGGGCGGAGTCACACAGATTATTAATAATTGGTACATTTTCCTGCTCTGAGTTTGGGGGTGGCAACCTTGCTGCCAGGAGATAACCCTGCCTTAAACACACCTACTTTCCAGGTAGTGACTAGTGTTGGGCAAACATCTAGATGTTCGGGTTTGGGCCGAACAGGCCGAACATGGCCGCGATGTTCGGGTGTTCGACCCGAACTCTGAACATAATGGAAGTCAATGGGGACCCGAACTTTTGTGCTTTGTAAAGCCTCCTTACATGCTACATACCCCAAATTTACAGGGTATGTGCACCTTGGGAGTGGGTACAAGAGGAAAAAAAAATTAGCAAAAACAGCTTATAGTTTTTGAGAAAATCGATTTTAAAGTTTCAAAGGGAAAACTGTCTTTTAAATGCGGGAAATGTCTGTTTTCTTTGCACAGGTAACATGCTTTTTGTCGGCATGCAGTCATAAATGTAATACATATAAGAGGTTCCAGGAAAAGGGACCGGTAACGCTAACCCAGCAGCAGCACACGTGATGGAACAGGAGAAGGGTGGCGCAGGAGGAGAAGGCCACGCTTTGTGAGACACAACAACCCAGGCCTTGCATGAGGACAAGAAGCGTGCGGATAGCATGCTTTGTACCGCCATGCAGTCATAAATGTAATAAAGATAAGTGGTTCAATAAACAGGGACCACGCGGCAACGCTAACCCAGCAGCAGCAGACGTGATGGAACAGGAGGAGGCGCAGGAGGAGAAGGCCACGCTTTGTGAGACACAACAACCCAGGCCTTGCATGAGGACAAGAAGCGTGCGGATAGCATGCTTTGTACCGCCATGCAGTCATAAATGTAATAAAGATAAGTGGTTCAATAAACAGGGACCACGCGGCAACGCTAACCCAGCAGCAGCAGACGTGATGGAACAGGAGGAGGCGCAGGAGAAGAAGGCCACGCTTTGTGAGACACAACAACCCAGGCCTTGCATGAGGTACCGCCATGCAGTCATAAATGTAATAAAGATAAGTGGTTCAATAAACAGGGACCACGCGGCAACGCTAACCCAGCAGCAGCAGACGTGATGGAACAGGAGGAGGCGCAGGAGGAGAAGGCCACGCTTTGTGAGACACAACAACCCAGGCCTTGCATGAGGTACCACCATGCAGTCATAAATGTAATAAAGATAAGTGGTTCAATAAACAGGGACCACGCGGCAACGCTAACCCAGCAGCAGCAGACGTGATGGAACAGGAGGAGGCGCAGGAGGAGAAGGCCACGCTTTGTGAGACACAACAACCCAGGCCTTGCATGAGGACAAGAAGCGTGCGTATAGCATGCTTTGTACCGCCATGCAGTCATAAATGTAATAAAGATAAGTGGTTCAATAAACAGGGACCATGCGGCAACGCTAACCCAGCAGCAGCAGACGTGATGGAACAGGAGGAGGCGCAGGAGGAGAAGGCCACGCTTTGTGAGACACAACAACCCAGGCCTTGCATGAGGTACCGCCATGCAGTCATAAATGTAATAAAGATAAGTGGTTCAATAAACAGGGACCACGCGGCAACGCTAACCCAGCAGCAGCAGACGTGATGGAACAGGAGGAGGCGCAGGAGGAGAAGGCCACGCTTTGTGAGACACAACAACCCAGGCCTTGCATGAGGACAAGAAGCGTGCGGATAGCATGCTTTGTACCGCCATGCAGTCATAAATGTAATAAAGATAAGTGGTTCAATAAACAGGGACCACGCGGCAACGCTAACCCAGCAGCAGCAGACGTGATGGAACAGGAGGAGGCGCAGGAGGAGAAGGCCACGCTTTGTGAGACACAACAACCCAGGCCTTGCATGAGGACAAGAAGCGTGCGGATAGCATGCTTTGTACCGCCACGCAGTCATAAATGTAATAAAGATAAGAGGTTCCATAAACAGGGACCGGCAACGCTAACCCAGCAGCAGCAGCAGCACACGTGATGGAACAGGAGCAGGCGCAGGAGGAGAAGGCCATGCTTTTTGAGACACAACAACCCAGGCCTTGCATGAGGACAAAAAGCGTGCGGATATAGCAGCAATGCTTTTTGCCGCCATGCAGTCATAAATGTAATACAGATGAGAGGTTCAATAAACAGGGACCGGAAACGCTAACCCATGACAGATGGTCATTGTTCATGTTACTTGATTGGGGTCCAGGAGTGTTGCATAGTCGTTTCCAATCCAGGATTGATTCATTTTAATTTGAGTCAGACGGTCTGCGTTTTCTGTGGAGAGGCGGATACGCCGATCTGTGACGATGCCTCCGGCAGCACTGGCTGCCGGGCAAGCCAGCACCTCTATTGCGTACATTGCCAGTTCGTGCCAGGTGTCTAGCTTCGATACCCAATAGTTGAAGGGTGCAGATGGATTGTTCGACACAGCTACGTCATCTGACATGTAGTCCTTGACCATCTTCTCCAGGCGATCGGTGTTGGAGGTGGATCTGCACGCTTGCTGTTCAGTGGGCTGCTGCTGCATGGGTGTCAGAAAATTTTCCCACTCCAAGGACACTGCCGATACCATTCCTTTTTGGGCACTAGCTGCGGCTTGCGTTGTTTGCTGCCCTCCTGGTCGTCCTGGGTTTGCGGAAGTCAGTCTGTCGGCGTACAACTGGCTAGAGGAGGGGGAGGATGTCAATCTCCTCTCTAAAGTCTCCACAAGGGCCTGCTGGTATTCTTCCATTTTGACCTGTCTGACTCTTTCTTCAAGCAGTTTTGGAACATTGTGTTTGTACCGTGGATCCAGAAGGGTATAAACCCAGTAATTGGTGTTGTCCAGAATGCGCACAATGCGTGGGTCGCGTTCAATGCAGTCTAGCATGAATTGAGCCATGTGTGCCAGAGTCCTACCAGAATCCTCATCATCCTCTTGTGAGCGTTGTGATAGTTGTTGTGATGCATCATAGTCGTCACCTTCCTCCTGGTCTGCTTCTGCTGACCATTCGCGCTGAATTGTGGAAGTCCAACGTGCACCGCTCTGGCCCTCGTCAGTGGTGGCATGAAATTCCTGCTCCAACTCCAGCTGTTCCTCCTCCTCTTCTTCGTCATAGCTGCTGGGGCCAGCGTTTCCTGAGGCGGATGGCCTGATGTTGGTACCATCACGCTGATTGTTTTCTCCTTCAGATTCCCCCAGTTGCATCATGACAGCTGTTTCCTTGATTTTCAACATTGACCTCTTCAGTAAACACAGCAGTGGTATGGTAATGCTGACTGAAGAGTTGTCACTGCTCACAAGCAACGTGGATTTCTCAAAATTTTGGAGGACTTGGCAGAGGTCCAACATGTTGGCCCAATCGGATCCACAGAAGCTTGGCAGCTGTCCGGATGCGCCTCGGTACTGCGCCGTCATGTACTGGACCACTGCACTCTTCTGCTCACAAAAGCGTGCTAGTATGTGCAGCGTAGAATTCCAGCGCGTAGGGACATCACACAGCAAGCGATGGTGGGGGAGATTGAAGCGCTCCTGCATCTTGGCGAGTGCCCCCGAAGCAGTACTGGAATTTCTACAATGTTTGGCCACTCGACGCACCTTCAACAGAAGATCGGCCACGCCTGGGTATGTCCTCAGGAACCGCTGAACTACTAGGTTCATCACGTGCGCCAGGCAAGGGATGTGTGTCAGCTTAGCCAACCTTAAAGCGCGAATGAGATTACTCCCATTATCACACACAACCATGCCCGGTTTCAGGTCCAGCGGTGCCAGCCACAAATCCGTCTGTTCCTTTATTCCCTTCCAAATTTCCTCCCCTGTGTGCTGCTTATCCCCAAGGCAGATCAGCTTCAGCAACGCTTGCTGACGCATGCCAACAGCTGTGCTGCACTGCTTCCACGATCCTACTGCTGCTGGGTTAGCGTTTCCGGATGAGGTACAGCTTTGAGATGCGTTGGAGGAGAAGGAGTCAGAGAGGTAGGTGCTGCTGTTGTTATCCAGTGGGAGGGACGGCGGTGCAGCTGTTTGCGGCGTGGGCAACACCCGCGCCGTAGCAGGTGAGGAATCGCTGCCAGGCTCCACAAGGTTCACCCAGTGCGCGGTAAGGGAGATGTATCGACCCTGGCCGAACGCACTCGTCCAAGTGTCAGTGGTGAGGTGAACCTTGCAGGCAACGGCATTCTTCAAGCTTCGGGTTATTTTGCTGACCACGTGCTCATGCAACTCAGGCACTGCAGAGCGTGCAAAGTGGTAGCGGCTGGGAACCACGTAACGTGGGATGGCCACTGACATCATGCCCTTGAAGCTGTTTGTCTCCACCACTCGATATGGCAGCATTTCGCAGGCCAGAAGCTTGGCTATGCTGGCTGTTACTGCCACGGCCCGGGGGTCATTTGCTGGCAATTTCCTCTTGCGCTCAAACATCTCCGACACAGACAACTGAACCGTAGCATTGCACACGGAAGGGCTGTTGGTTGTTGTGTTTGATGAACACTGGGAGACCTCAAGAGCACTACTCCGGAAAGTGACAGTGTCAGCGTCGTCTGATGTTTGTGAATGTTGTGAACCACGCAATGGCTGGGCTACTGCTGCTGCTGAGGCGGGTCTGGTGGTGAGTCTGGTGAACCCAAGGGAGGCAGTGTTGCTGGTACCCTGTCCTGCCGCGTTTGCCCACAGAGTGGGATGTTTGGATAGCATGTGGCGGCTCATGCTGGTGGTGGAGAGGTTGTTAATACTTTTCCCCCTGCTCAGGCGGGTCTTGCACACCTTGCAAATCGCCATGGTAACATCCTCAGTGCAGTCTTCAAAGAAAGCCCAGACTTTGGAGCACCTGCCTCCTTGCTGGCGATTTCTGTTTGCTCCTCTTTTGCCTCTCACTTGAACTTCCACGCTTGTGGTGCCTGAAATTGCGCGCCGCCTACCTTGTGGCACAAGGCGAACTCGTGCAGCAGTGGGTTCTTCAACAGACTCATCTGTGCTGCTGCTACGACGGCGATGTTCTCGTTCACAAACAAAATCTGGGTCTATGTCCACATTGTCCATACCCTCCTCTTCCATCTCCTCAAACTCGTCATATGTCATTGTGGGGGGCCGCCGCCGTGGAGTAGAGCTCCCCAGAACAACCTCTGCGCAGCTCACTCCAACGTCGTCTTCCAGATCTTGTCGGCCGACCTCCTGCAATTGCAACCCCTCCTGCCCAACTTGCTCTGGGATTTGGGTTTCCGAGTCCTCCTCGGACTCGCCTTGTATTTCAGTGCGCGGTGCATTTCCCACAGTTAATGGTTGTGAATCCGGGCACAACATTTCTGGCTGTTCCTCCATTGACCTTTGAAAGGTGGAAGTTTGTTGGGCCGGGAATAGCTCCTGCGAATACCCCATTGTGTCCTGAGGTAATTCATCGGACTGGTTATCTGGCAGTTGTGTGCGTGGTGTCGCTGCCGGTTGTGTCAGCTTTGTGCCCACTGGCTCCTTGTAACTGGCTGAGGACTCGGACCTCGTGCGTGATGTGCTGGTGCTGCTTAACCCACTGCTGGACGCTTGAGAGGTCATCCAAGTAATTATCTGGTCCTGTTCTTTTGGATCTGTGAGGGTTGTTGTCCTGGACAACATGGGCGGTATTGAGTGGGTTTTCTTGGGTGCTCCCCTGTGGCCTGTACGTGAACCGTCAGGGGAAACACCTCTTCCCTTGCCCCTTCCTCTTTCACCGGATTTCTTCCTCATTTCACTTATCCTTACAGTACACGCTGACTGGCAGCAGTACAGTGGCAGTACAGAAATGCTATACAGTACCACTATTCCCAGCAGCGACACAGAGCACAATGCTATACAGTGGCGGGTGAGCGGTGTACCACTATTCCCAGCAGCGACACAGAGCACAATGCTATACAGTGGCAGGTGAGCGGTGTACTACTGTTCCCAGGCCCAGCAGACACAGAGTGGAAGTAAACACAATGCTATATAGTCTGGCTGAGCGGTGTACACAGAGTGGCAGTACACACAATGCTATATAGTCTGGCTGAGCGGTGTACACAGAGTGGCAGTACACACAATGCTATATAGTCTGGCTGAGCCGTGTACACAGAGTGTCAGTAAACAATGCTATATATAGCGTGGCTGAGCGAGGTACACAGTGGCAGTACACACCATGCTATATAGTCTGGCTGAGCGGTGTACACACAGTGTCAGTAAACAATGGTATATAGTCTGGCTGAGCGGTGTACACAGAGTGTCAGTAAACAATGGTATATAGTCTGGCTGAGCGGTGTACACAGAGTGGCAGTACACACAATGCTATATAGTCTGGCTGAGCGGTGTACACAGAGTGGCAGTACACACAATGCTATATAGTCTGGCTGAGCGGTGTACACAGAGTGGCAGTACACACACACAATGCTATATAATCTGGCTGAGCGGTGTACACAGAGTGGCAGTACACACAATGCTATATAGTCCGGCTGAGCGGTGTACACAGAGTGGCAGTACACACAATGATAAATAGTCTGGCTGAGCCGTGTACACAGAGTGGCAGTACACACAATGCTATATAGTCTGGCTGACCCGTGTACACAGAGTGTCAGTAAACAATGCTATATATAGCGTGGCTGAGCGAGGTACACAGTGGCAGTACACACAATGCTATATAGTCAGGCTGAGCCGTGTACACAGAGTGTCAGTAAACAATGGTATATAGTCTGGCTGAGCGGTGTACACAGAGTGTCAGTAAACAATGGTATATAGTCTGGCTGAGCGGTGTACACAGAGTGGCAGTAAACACAATGCTATATATAGCGTGGCTGAGCGAGGTGCACAGTGGCAGTACACACAATGCTATATAGTCAGGCTAAGCCGTGTACACAGAGTGGCAGTAAACACAATGCTATATATAGCGTGGCTGAGCGAGGTGCACAGTGGCAGTACACACAATGCTATATAGTCAGGCTGAGCTGTGTACACAGAGTGTCAGTAAACAATGGTATATAGTCTGGCTGAGCGGTGTACACAGAGTGTCAGTAAACAATGGTATATAGTCTGGCTGAGCGGTGTACACAGAGTGGCAGTAAACACAATGCTATATATAGCGTGGCTGAGCGAGGTGCACAGTGGCAGTACACACAATGCTATATAGTCAGGCTAAGCCGTGTACACAGAGTGTCAGAAAACACAATGCTATATATAACGTGGCTGAGCGAGGTGCACAGTGGCAGTACACACAATGCTATATAGTCAGGCTGAGCCGTGTACACAGAGTGTCAGTAAACAATGGTATATAGTCTGGCTGAGCGGTGTACACAGAGTGTCAGTAAACAATGGTATATAGTCTGGCTGAGCGGTGTACACAGAGTGGCAGTAAACACAATGCTATATATAGCGTGGCTGAGCGAGGTGCACAGTGGCAGTACACACAATGCTATATAGTCAGGCTAAGCCGTGTACACAGAGTGTCAGAAAACACAATGCTATATATAGCGTGGCTGAGCGAGGTGCACAGTGGCAGTACACACAATGCTATATAGTCAGGCTAAGCCGTGTACACAGAGTGTCAGAAAACACAATGCTATATATAGCGTGGCTGAGCGAGGTGCACAGTGGCAGTACACACAATGCTATATAGCCAGGCTAAGCCGTGTACACAGAGTGTCAGAAAACACAATGCTATATATAGCGTGGCTGAGCGAGGTACACAGTGGCAGTAAACAATGCTATATATATAGTGTGGCTGAGCGAGCGGTGTACTACTGTTCCCAGCAGCGACGCACAATGACTGGGGGGGACCCTGGCTAGCGTGGCTGGAGAGCGAACTACCCTGCCTGCCTACCCAAAGCTAAACCCACAGAGAAATGGCGGAGATATGACGTGGTTCGGGTATTTATTTACCCGAACCACGTGACCGTTCGGCCAATCAGAGCGCGTTCGGGCCCGAACCACGTGACCCGTTCGGCCAATCACAGTGCTAGCCGAACGTTCGGGGAACGTTCGGCCATGCGCTCTTAGTTCGGCCATGTGGCCGAACGGTTTGGCCGAGCACCGTCAGGTGTTCGGCCGAACTCGAACATCACCCGACAAGGGTGATGTTCTGCAGAACCCGAACAGTGGCGAACACTGTTCGCCCAACACTAGTAGTGACAGCCCAAAACTCAGGTCCTATAAAAGTGGGGCGGAACCAAACCCGCCCAGTTCTCCAAATTCCATCGACCAGGAACGTCCATGCAGGCGTTTAAGGAGAGCCGACGCCTGCTGTGTTCAAGGACCCTTAACATTAATGCCTTCTTTTAAACTGGACTCTTTTTCTTCATTCTTCAAATGGACTGCTCAGCATAACTAAGTAAGAACTTCCTGATTTTATTCCTTTATTCCTTTTATTTTCAAGCTCTGTGTGTATATGTTAATTGGTGTAAATAACTGTATGTAATGCATTTTTGGTATTAAACGTTTTAAAAATCGTTTAGCGGTTATGACCTGTTGCTGAACATTCACAATCGTATCTATTCTCCTGAAATCGCTACCCTGTGTTTATTAGAAGTGTACATTTATAACCCGTATGCGTGAATCCAGCTCAGATAGTCAGATCTGACCCAGATTCCTGCATACCGCAAAGGGTTAACAGAGCGTTCTCAAAGTATTAGCATAATTACAGTAGCGGGCTGTGTAACTCGCTTGGTGGCAGATCTTTGAATTGTATGTGTGAGGTGAATCCGTTGGCATCTTAACGCTCCCTCCGCGAGTCAGTTCATCAAATTGCGAAGTCGGGTTACCCTTCGTTAGTGTTGGGCGAACACCTGGATGTTCGGGTTCGCGAACGTTCGCCGAACATGGCCGCGATGTTCGGGTGTTCGCGCCGAACTCCGAACATAATGGAAGTCAATGTGGACCCGAACTTTCGTGCTTTGTAAAGCCTCCTTACATGCTACATACCTCAAATTTACAGGGTATGTGCACCTTGGGAGTGGGTACAAGAGGAAAAAAAATTAGCAAAAAGAGCTTATAGTTTTTGAGAAAATCGATTTTAAAGTTTCAAAGGGAAAACTGTCTTTTAAATGCGGGAAATGTCTGTTTTCTTTGCACAGGTAACATGCTTTTTGTCGGCATGCAGTCATAAATGTAATACATATAAGAGGTTCCAGGAAAAGGGACCGGTAACGCTAACCCAGCAGCAGCACACGTGATGGAACAGGAGAAGGGTGGCGCAGGAGGAGAAGGCCACAACAACCCAGGCCTTGCATGAGGACAAGAAGCGTGCGGATAGCATGCATTTTGCCGCCATGCAGTCATAAATGTAATAAAGATAAGAGGTTCCATAAACAGGGACCGGCAACGCTAACCCAGCAGCAGCACACGTGATGGAACAGGAGGAGGCGCAGGAGGAGAAGGCCACGCTTTCAGACACAACAACCCAGGCCTTGCATGAGGACAAGAAGCGTGCGGATAGCATGCATTTTGCCGCCATGCAGTCATAAATGTAATAAAGATAAGAGGTTCCATAAACAGGGACCGGCAACGCTAACCCAGCAGCAGCACACGTGGTGGAACAGGAGGAGGCGCAGGAGGAGAAGGCCACGCTTTCAGACACAACAACCCAGGCCTTGCATGAGGACAAGAAGCGTGCGGATAGCATGCATTTTGCCTCCATGCAGTCATAAATGTAATAAAGATAAGAGGTTCCATAAACAGGGACCGGCAACGCTAACCCAGCAGCAGCACACGTGATGGAACAGGAGGAGGCGCAGGAGGAGAAGGCCACGCTTTCAGACACAACAACCCAGGCCTTGCATGAGGACAAGAAGCGTGCGGATAGCATGCATTTTGCCGCCATGCAGTCATAAATGAAATAAAGATAAAAGGTTCCATAAACAGGGACCGGCAACGCTAACCCAGCAGCAGCACACGTGATGGAACAGGAGGAGGCGCAGGAGGAGAAGGCCACGCTTTCAGACACAACAACCCAGGCCTTGCATGAGGACAAGAAGCGTGCGGATAGCATGCATTTTGCCGCCATGCAGTCATAAATGTAATAAAGATAAGAGGTTCCATAAACAGGGACCGGCAACGCTAACCCAGCAGCAGCACATGTGATGGAACAGGAGGAGGCGCAGGAGGAGAAGGCCACGCTTTCAGACACAACAACCCAGGCCTTGCATGAGGACAAGAAGCGTGCGGATAGCATGCATTTTGCCGCCATGCAGTCATAAATGTAATAAAGATAAGAGGTTCCATAAACAGGGACCGGCAATGCTAACCCAGCAGCAGCACACGTGATGGAACAGGAGGAGGCGCAGGAGGAGAAGGCCACGCTTTCAGAGACAACAACCCAGGCCTTGCATGAGGACAAGAAGCATGCGGATAGCATGCATTTTGCCGCCATGCAGTCATAAATGTAATAAAGATGAGAGGTTCCATAAACAGGGACTGGCAACACTAACCCAGCAGCAGCACACGTGATGGAACAGGAGGAGGTGCAGGAGGAGAAGGCCACGCTTTCAGACACAACAACCCAGGCCTTGCATGAGGACAAGAAGCGTGCAGATAGCATGCATTTTGCCGCCATGCAGTCATAAATGTAATAAAGATAAGAGGTTCCATAAACAGGGACCGGCAACGCTAACCCAGCAGCAGCACACGTGATGGAACAGGAGGAGGCGCAGGAGGAGATGGCCACGCTTTGAGACACAACAACCCAGGCCTTGCATGAGGACAAGAAGCGTGCGGATAGCATGCATTTTGCCGCCATGCAGTCATATATGTAATAAAGATAAGAGGTTCCATAAACAGGGACCGGCAACGCTAACCCAGCAGCAGCACACGTGATGGAACAGGAGGAGGCGCAGGAGGAGAAGGCCACGCTTTCAGACACAACAACCCAGGCCTTGCATGAGGACAAGAAGCGTGCGGATAGCATGCTTTTTACCGCCATGCAGTCATAAATGTAATACAGATAAGAGGTTCAATAAACAGGGACCGGAAACGCTAACCCATCACAGATGGTCATTGTTCATGTTACTTGGTTGGGGTCCAGGAGTGTTGCATAGTCGTTTCCAATCCAGGATTGATTCATTTTAATTTGAGTCAGACGGTCTGCATTTTCTGTGGAGAGGCGGATACGCCGATCTGTGACGATGCCTCCGGCAGCACTGAAACAGCGTTCCGACATAACGCTGGCTGCCGGGAAAGCCAGCACCTCTATTGCGTACATTGCCAGTTCATGCCAGGTGTCTAGCTTCGATACACAATAGTTGAAGGGTGCAGATGGGTTGTTCAACACAGCTACGCCATCTGACATGTAGTCCTTGACCATCTTCTCCAGGCGATCGGTGTTGGAGGTGGATTTGCACGCTTGCTGTTCTGTGGGCTGCTGCATGGGTGTCAGAAAATTTTCCCACTCCAAGCACACTGCCGATACCATTCCCTTTTGGGCACTAGCTGCGGCTTGTGTTGTTTGCTGCCCTCCTGGTCGTCCTGGGTTTGCGGAAGTCAGTCTGTCGGCGTACAACTGGCTAGAGGAGGGGGAGGATGTCACTCTCCTCTCTAAAGTCTCCACAAGGGCCTGCTGGTATTCTTCCATTTTGACCTGTCTGACTCTTTCTTCAAGCAGTTTTGGAACATTATGTTTGTACCGTGGATCCAGAAGGGTATAAACCCAGTAATTGGTGTTGTCCAGAATGCGCACAATGCGTGGGTCGCGTTCAATGCAGTCTAGCATGAATTTAGCCATGTGTGCCAGAGTCCTGCCAGAATCCTCATCATCCTCTTGTGAGTGTTGTGATAGTTGTTGTGATGCATCATAGTCGTCACCTTCTTCCTGGTCTGCTTCTGCTGACCATTCGCGCTGAATTGTGGAAGTCCAACGTGCACCGCTCTGGCCCTCGTCAGTGGTGGCATGAAATTCCTGCTCCAACTCCAGCTGTTCCTCCTCCTCTTCTTCGTCATAGCTGCTGGGGCCAGCGTTTCCTGAGGCGGATGGCCTGATGTTGGTACCATCACGCTGATCGTTTTCTCCTTCAGATTCCCCCAGTTGCATCATGACAGCTGTTTCCTTGATTTTCAACATTGACCTTTTCAGTAAACACAGCAGTGGTATGGTAATGCTGACTGAAGAGTTGTCACTGCTCACAAGCAACGTGGATTGCTCAAAATTTTGGAGGACTTGGCAGAGGTCCAACATGTTGGCCCAATCGGATCCACAGAAGCTTGGCAGCTGTCCGGATGCGCCTCGGTACTGCGCCGTCATGTACTGGACCACTGCACTCTTCTGCTCGCAAAAGCGGGCTAGCATGTGCAGCGTAGAATTCCAGCGAGTAGGGACATCATACAGCAAGCGATGGTGGGGGAGATTGAAGCGCTCCTGCATCTTGGCGAGTGCCCCCGAAGCAGTACTGGAATTTCTACAATGTTTGGCCACTCGTCGCACCTTCAACAGAAGATCGGCCACGCCTGGGTATGTCCTCAGGAACCGCTGAACTACTAGGTTCATCACGTGTGCCAGGCAAGGGATGTGTGTCAGCTTAGCCAACCTTAAAGCGCGAATGAGATTACTCCCATTATCACACACAACCATGCCCGGTTTCAGGTCCAGCGGTGCCAGCCACAAATCCGTCTGTTCCTTTATTCCCTTCCAAATTTCCTCCCCTGTGTGCTGCTTATCCCCAAGGCAGATCAGCTTCAGCAACGCTTGCTGACGCATGCCAACAGCTGTGCTGCACTGCTTCCACGATCCTACTGCTGCTTTGTTAGCGTTTCCGGATGAGGTACAGCTTTGAGATGCGTTGGAGGAGAAGGAGTCAGAGAGGTAGGTGCTGCTGTTGTTATCCAGTGGGAGGGACGGCGGTGCAGCTGTTTGCGGCGTGGGCAACACCCGCGCCGTAGCAGGTGAGCAATCGCTGCCAGGCTCCACAAGGTTCACCCAGTGCGCGGTAAGGGAGATGTATCGACCCTGGCCGAACGCACTCGTCCAGGTGTCAGTGGTGAGGTGAACCTTGCAGGCAACGGCATTCTTCAAGCTTCGGGTTATTTTGCTGACCACGTGCTCATGCAACTCAGGCACTGCAGAGCGCGCAAAGTGGTAGCGGCTGGGAACCACGTAACGTGGGATGGCCACTGACATCATGTCCTTGAAGCTGTTTGTCTCCACCACTCGATATGGCAGCATTTCGCAGGCCAGAAGCTTGGCTATGCTGGCTGTTAGTGCCACGGCCCGGGGGTCATTTGCTGGCAATTTCCTTTTGCGCTCAAGCATCTCCGAGACAGACAACTGAACCGTAGGGCTGCACACTGAACGGCTGTTGGTTGTTGTGTTTGATGACTGGGAGACCTCAAGAGCACTATTCCGGAAAGTGACAGTGTCAGCGTCGTCTGATGTTTGTGAATGTTGTTGTGAACCACGCAATGGCTGGGCTACTGCTGCTGCTGTGGAGGGTCTGGTGGTGAGTCTGGTGACCCCAAGGGAGGCAGTGTTGCTGGTACCCTGTCCTGGCGGCCACAGAGTGGGATGTTTGGATACCATGTGGCGGGTCATGCTGGTGGTGGAGAGGTTGTTAATATGTTTCCCCCTGCTCAGGCAGGTCTTGCACATCTTGCAAATCACCATGGTACCATCCTCACTGCAGTCTTCAAAGAAAGGCCAGACTTTGGAGCACCTGCAATGCTGGCGATTTCTGTTTGCGCCTCTTTTGCGTCTCATTTGAACTTCTACGCTTGTGTTGCCTGAAATTTCGCGCCGCCTACCTTGTGGCACAAGGCGAACTCGTGCAGCAGTGGGTTCTTCAACAGACTCATATGTGCTGCTACGACAGCGATGTTCTCCTTCACATACAAAATCTGGGTCTCTGTCCACATTGTCCATACCCTCCTCCTCTTCCATCTCCTCAAACTCATCATATGTGATTGTGGGCCGCCGCCGTGGAGTAGAGCTCCCCACAACAACCTCTGCGCAGCACACTCCAACGTCGTCTTCAAGATCTTCTCGGCCGACCTCCTGCAATTGAAACCCCTCCTGCCCAACTTGCTCTGGGATTTGGGTTTCAAAGTCCTCCTCGGACTCGCCTTGCATTTCAGTGCGTGGTGCATTTCCCACAGTCAATGGTTGTGAATCCGGGCACAAAATTTCTGGCTGTTCCATTGACCTTTGAAAGGTGGAAGTTTGTTGGGCTAGGAATAGCTCCTGCGAATACCCCATTGTGTCCTGAGGAAATTATTCGGACTGGTTATTTGGCAGTTGTGTGCGTGGTGTCGCTGCCAGTTGTGTCAGCTTTGTGCCCACTGGCTCCTTGTAACTGGCTGAGGACTCGGACCTCGTGCGTGATGTGCTGGTGCTGCTTAACCCACTGCTGGACGCTTGAGAGATCATCCAATTAATTATCTGGTCCTGTTCTTTTGGATTTGTGAGGGTTGATTTCCTGGACAACATGGGCGGTATTGAGTGGGTTTTCTTCGGTGCTCCACTGTGGCCTGTACGTGAACCATCAGGGGGAACACCTCTTCCCTTGCCCCTCCCTCTTTCACAGGATTTCTTCTTCATTTCACTTATCCTTAAAGTACACGCTGACTGGCAGCAGTACAGTGGCAGTACAGAAATGCTATACAGTGGCAGGTGAGCGGTGTACTACTGTTCCCAGCAGAGACACAGAGTGGCAGTAAACACAATTCTATATAGTGTGGGTGAGCGGTGTACTACTGTTCCCAGCAGCGACACAGAGCACAATGATATACAGGGTGAGCGGTGTACTACTGTTCCCAGCAGAGACACAGAGTGGCAGTAAACACAATTCTATATAGTGTGGGTGAGCGGTGTACTACTGTTCCCAGCAGCGACACAGAGCACAATGCTATACAGGGTGAGCGGTGTACTACTGCTCCCAGCAGACACACAGAGTGGCAGTAAACACAATGCTATATAGTGTGGGTGAGCGGTGTACTACTGTTCCCAGCAGAGACACAGAGTGGCAGTAAACACAATGCTATATAGTGTGGGTGAGCGGTGTACTACTGTTCCCAGCAGCGACACAGAGCACAATGCTATACAGGGTGAGCGGTGTACTACTGTTCCCAGCAGACACACAGAGTGGCAGTAAACACAATTCTATATAGTGTGGGTGAGCGGTGTACTACTGTTCCCAGCAGACACACAGAGTGGCAGTAAACACAATGCTATATAGTGTGGGTGAGCGGTGTACTACTGTTGCCAGCAGCGACACAGAGCACAATGCTATACAGGGTGAGCGGTGTACTACTGTTCCCAGCAGAGACACAGAGTGGCAGTAAACACAATGCTATATAGTGTGGGTGGGCGGTGTACTACTGTTCCCAGCAGCGACACAGAGCACAATGCTATACAGGGTGAGCGGTGTACTACTGTTCCCAGCAGCGACACAGAGCACAATGCTATACAGGGTGAGCGGTGTACTACTGTTCCCAGCAGAGACACAGAGTGGCAGTAAACACAATGCTATATAGTGTGGGTGAGCGGTGTACTACTATTCCCAGCAGCGACACAGAGCACAATTCTATACAGGGTGAGCGGTGTACTACTGTTCCCAGCAGACACACAGAGTGGCAGTAGACACAATGCTATATAGTGTGGGTGAGCGGTGTACTACTATTCCCAGCAGGGACACAATGACTGGGGGGACCCTGGCTAGCCTGGCTGGAGAGAGAACTACCCTGCCTGCCTACCCAAAGCTAAACCCACAGACAAATGGCGGAGAAATGACGTGGATCGGGTATTTATTTACCCGAACCACGTGACCCGTTCGGCCAATCAGAGCGCGTTCGGGTCCGAACCACGTGACCCGTTCGGCCAATCACAGCGCTAGCCGAACGTTCGGGTAACGTTCGGCCATGCGCTCTTAGTTCGGCCATATGGCCGAACAGTTTGGCCGAACACCATCAGGTGTTCGGCCGAACTCGAACATCACCCGAACAGGGTGATGTTCTGCAGAACCCGAACAGTGGCGAACACTGTTCGCCCAACACTACCCTTCGTGATGAACAAAATGACCGTGTGAGAGGATTTCTGACGCTGATCGATTGACCCCATCCGCAGACCGGCCTTGCGGTCTGTGACACCATTGTATCAGGAACTCCCATTGAAGTGTCCTCATGTGCCACCTGCTCCACTTGACCACTTGACCATCAGAATGGAGAATGACTTTATTCCTAGAGTCTTCATACAAGTCCTGGCCATTATCCATGTCTGATGTAGTATTGATGATATCAGAGTCCTGATATTGTCGAGTTTCTCCCGGGGAAGTGAGATGGTATTTGTTCTCATATCGAACAGAGCTCCCAGGTAAACCAGTTCTCTCATTGGGGAAAGCTGACTCTTGTTGATTTATCACCCAGCCTAAATCTGTCAGAAAACGAATAGTTTGTTGTCTGTGACGAATCAGTTTTTCTTCTGAATCTGCCAAGATTAAAATGTCGTCCAAGTAGTGATGAATTCGAATACCTTGTATTCTTAAAGCTGCAATGGCTGACACCAGAACTTTTGTTAAAGTACTTGGAGATGTAGAGAGTCCGAAAGGCAGCGAAACGAATTTGAGATGTAAATCCAGGAGAGCAAAGCGTAAGTATTTTTAGAATCTGTGGTGTATCGGAATGTGTAGATAAGCGTCCTGAAGATCGATGGATAACATCCAATCGTTCAGGGCCGCTGCCAGTATTATCGACTGTAAGGACTCCATCTTGAACTTTGAAAGAGCGATGTGTCTGTTCAGGTACTTGAGGTCTATCACTGGTCTGAAGCTGCCTGTTTTCTTCTGCACAAGGAAAAGAGGAGAATATATCCCTTGAAATCTCTCTAATTGAGGTACTGGTACTACTGCGCCTTGATCCATCAAAGATTTTACATATTCCTTTAAGGTGAGTCTCTTCTGTACTCCCTTTGGTAGATGAGTAGGGACAAACTTGTCTTGAGGTTTTCTCCTGAATCTCCATCTGTGCCCCTTGGAAATTGTCTCGATCGCCCACGGATCCTGAATCTTTCTCACCCAGATGTCTCTGAAAGTTCGGAATCTGGAACCTATCGGAGACAACTGGGTGGTCGCACCTTCAAAAGGACTGTTTTGAAGAACCTGGATTCTGGGGGTTTGACTTTAAAGACCTGGCTAGCGTTGCCTGAGAGCTTTTCCAGTTTTTTCTGAACTGTTTTCCTGGTTTATAACTTTTTGCTTCCTTAAATCTATTGAACGGCTGTTTCTTAAAGGTAGAAGACGGCTTCTGCTGAGGTCTGTCTTGGGGAATAAATCCCGATTTTCCTCCCGTTACTCTGGATATTGCTTTTGTCCATCTCACTCCCAAATAGTGTTGCTCCATCATACGGGATCTTTATCCAGTTTACCTTTGAATTTTGGTCCGCCTTCCATGGCTTATCCACAGTGCTCTCTTTGCCGTTACCGCATTGAGCATAATACGTGAAGATGACCGGAGCATATCTAACGAGGCTTCTCCAAAAAAATCAGCAGTAATCCTCAAATCTTGATAGAATATCATTCTTATCCATCTCTTTTACAATTGCTTCTTCTATATTTGATACCTAGACTTTCATTGCCTTGGCTACCGAGGTGAGAGCAATGGCCGGCTTGCATGATGCTCCTGCAGACAGATAAATCTTTTTAAGATAGTTATCAATTCTCCTGTCAAATTCTGGGTACACACGGTGCATTCCCGCATCGAATGCGCCGCTCGATTCCTGACGATTTGATTATTTCTGAGCATTTTTTTTTCATCAGCTATTGCCCCCTCAGGCATGTTCTCCTCGTTCTGGACAACTGGAAGTGCTGACGTAGAGGCTTGGGCCGATACCTCCTCTCTTACAACTTTCCTAATTACATCCAGGATTTCTTCTGATTTGTTTTCTGTGCCCTTGGCCAGTTGCCCGAAGCAGGATTCACAAACTGTTTTATCTCTCATAGCTTGATTTGGACATGCCCAGCATTGTCCCCTATCTGGTAGTTGTCTCGGAGGGGGTGACCTTGATCTGGATCTTCCTCTATAATGGTAGTCATCATAGTAATGATGGCGATGATGCCTAGATCTTGACTCATATCTCCTTCTTGGAGAAGGTGATCTGGAGTATGAGCGTCTTGAATCCTTATGATGCTTCTTTGCTTTATGCTTCTTCGGTTTTGAAGGTGTACATGGTCTCACTGCTTCCACTCTTTCCCCTTCTTCTTGTCTAGAGCTGGGAGACATAAACAACAATTTATGTTGTTTGCCTATGCTCTATATGACGCTCAGCAAGAGAGCAGACACTGACTTTCTTTAAATACGCAGCCCATAGCGTCCTGGCAGCGTAGGAACGTTGTCCTGGCATGTTTGCCCCAAACCAAGATGGCCACTGCCCCATCCTGATCGCGCACATGCACCGTACACATTTCCGGACGCTAACCGCGCCCTCCCGGCCGCCTGAATACGCCATAGCCGAAGCATTACTAAAATGATTCAAAGAACCGGACAGAATTTTACTGTTCATTTCATAGCAGAGAGCCTAAACTTCCTGACGAGTCATGAGCCCAACGGGCACACAGCGGATCCCTGCATTTAGCCAGTGAGTACCGGCGGATAACAATCACACTCTACAGTCTAAATTAGCACATTTAGTCGCCTTAGTCTGCGAGCCAGACTGGAAAAGAACCAGGAAGAAAAACCTGTGCAGGGCAAGGTGCTCAACGAGCATTACTTATAAATATAACCTGCCAAAGAAATGTATATTCACCTACTTACCTGTGCAAGCTATACCTACACCTAATGGGTACCATACAGTCTGAGGACGAAAAAAAGAATATGGAGGAGGGGCAGGGTAGGTACTTCGTTAGATTTTTAATGGGTCCTGTAGGGGTTAAAGGGGTGGAGCCTAACCCAGAGTATGCCAACATGGAGGTATCAGGAAAATGCACTATCTATAGTGAAGGGCGGGCAAATCAGGCAGAGGAGACTAAGGGAGGAAATGACACCAGGATTGGCTTCAAAATAGTCACACTTAAAATGGGATATGCTAAGAAGGAGTTTCTCTTTTTTTACTGTAGAAAAATCACTAACATCAAAGCGTGTACAGTGCATATACATACATATGTTATGTAAGTAGAGCAAGTATTTATCTACTTATATATGTGTTTGTTTGTTTTTCTGAGATAGTATGGCTGACAGCTCTTCTTATAAAACTAAGTTTTTTCACACTTTATATTGAAACTTGTCTCTCGTTAAAAACTTATATAGACATAGACTAAGGCAGGTTTTACACTTGTTCTTGCGGTGTCTTACTTGTGTTGCGGTGCAATGCTCCTGCTGCCTCGCACTGCTAAAAACCTCACTCATATGACCCTGCAGCAAAGTGGGGCAACAGGGTCATATGTGTAGTTCAGGAAGTTCATCACTAGGATTCCCGTCGGTCCACAAGTGTGCAATGATGTACTGTGCTCCATCATTTACACTGCATGCATAGTAGAGATGGCCCGAACCTCCGATTTTCTGTTCGCGGACCGCGAACGCGAACTTCCGCAAAAGTTTGCGAACTTGCGACCTTCCACGAACCGCAATAGACTTTAATGGGGAGGCGAACTTTGAAAACTAGAAACATTTATGCTGGCCAGAAAAGTGATGGAAAAGATGTTTCAAGGGGCCTAACACTTGGAGGGGGACATGGCGGAGTGGGATACATGGCCAAAGTCCCGGGGGAAAATGTGGATTGGACGCAAAGCAGCGTTTTAAGGGTAGAAATCACATTTTATTGCTAAATTGGAAACCTAAAGTGCTTTAAAACATCTTGCATGGGTATACATCAATCAGGTAGTGTAATTAGTGTACTGCTTCACACTGACACACCAAACTCACTGTGTAACGCACAGCAAACAGCTGTTTGTGTAGTGACGGCTGTGCTGGACTGGGGCGCACCATGGCGAGAGTGCAGGCCATGGTGGTTTTCAAGCCCATATGGTCGGGCTGAGATAGCTGAATGACAGAACAACAGTGACTGAGTGTCCTGCTGATCGAATTTGGTCTGTCCACAATGAAGCAACGACCTTATTATCTATCTTCTTGGGTCAGGAGGTGTGCCCCCCAACCCCAACACACTCATAGCTGCCGGTCATTGCTTCATTGTGATACGCAAGCCCCTTCACCGCCGCAAGGTAACAATCACGAAGGGGAATTGACACATGTACATGCATTTTGTTTTGTTGTTGCAGCTGCAGTGCAGCCAGAAAAATTAGGCAGGCATGTACATGCACCAGAAAAATTATTATAGCTGCTAGCAGCGGCCTTAAAAATTCAGGAATCCGCCTGGAGTCCTGGACCCTGTTGGTGGTGGTGGAGAAGGCAGCCAAGCAGCCTGCAGGCAGAGATGCTGTGTGGGGAGCGACTTAGTCTTGGGGCAGGCAGTCACACAGCGTGCAGGCAGAGATCCTGTGTGTGGGGACTGACTTAGTCTTCGGGCAGGCCTGACCGTGCTTTGCAGACCACGTGGTCAGATGGACCCTTGACCTAATGCTGTGTGCCAGAGATGACACCACTTGCCTTTCAACATCATGGTACAGTTTAGGTATCACCTTTTTTGAGAAATAATTGCGGCCTGGTATCTTCCACTGCAGTGTGTGGCTTTGCTTTTGTGTGCTGCTTTCCCTTAGGTGGTCATCCCATTGCAGTTTGTGCTTTGTCATCATGTGCCTTTGTAAGGAAGTTGTCCTTACGCGGGTCTTGGTCTTTCCACGGCTCAATTTTTGGTGGCAAAGAATACAGATGGCATTGCTCTCATCTGCGGCAGACACACAAAAAAATGTCCACACCGCTGAACCCTGGGGTGATGGCACTTTGATGTTGGCGACCAAATGAGTGTTAAGTGGGGTGCCAGAATCAGAGCAGGAGGAGGAAGATACCGTGCGGAAGCTGAGGAACATGAGGTGTTCTGTGTTAAATAGTTAACTAACTACGTCCTGGCAATCTTGGGGGTTGATGGCACGCGCCTTCTGAACACTGTACTTTGGTCCGGGGCCACACAAAATCACGACAGCATGACCTCGAACAGACCTGCCGGGTGGCCTTCCTCTGGGTCTACGTATGTCTCTGCCTCTACCTGTTTTGTTCATTTTAGGGGGGGATGAAGTGAAAGGTATGCACTGACTTGACTAATACAATGTTCAGTCACACAGGTGCAGTTAAGAGGTTTGCATGGACTGCTATTCTAAACAGCGTACGGTGCAGTGAACAGGTATGCAGGGATTGGTATTACAAATGTGCACCTGTCACACACACACACAGGTACCATGAACAGGTGCAATGACACTGCGTGCGGTCACGTAGGTAGGTAGGTGCAATGAACAACAACAGGTGGGTATGCAGTGATTGGTATTACAAATATGCACCTGTCACACACACACACAGGTACCGTGAACAGGTGCAATGACTGGTGGCATTAACAATGCGTGCACTCACGTAGGTAGGTGGGTGCACTGAACAGTGAACAGGTGCAGTGATTGGTATTACAAATGTGCACCTGTCACACACACACACACAGGTACCGTGAACAGGTGCAATGACTGGTGGTATTAACAATGCGTGCGCTCACGTAGGTATCTAGGTAGGTGCACTGAATTGTGAACAGGTGCAATGACTGGTGGTATTAACAATGCGTGCGCTCATGTAGGTATCTAGGTAGGTGCACTGAACAGTGAACAGGTGCAGTGATTGGGATTACAAATGTGCAGCTGCCTGTCACACACACAGGTAGTCACTCACTGAATGTGCTGGGCATGGCAGTGGCACAGTAGGAATTACAACCAAGGGACCAAAGGCCAGCTGCGACTGACTGACAGGGCTGTATATAATGCAAGTAGACCACACACAAAAACAAAAACAAAAAATAGATCAAAAGAACAAGATTAGCTCTCAAAAGAGCTGTTGAGGGGTGCTTTTTTAGCAATAAGAATCAGTAAGGAGCAAGCTAACAAGCCTACAAGAGCCTAACTAAGCTTTCCCTATGTGAGTCTGCAGCAGCTCTCCCTCCTCTAATTACTGCAGGCACACGAGTGAGTACAATGCCTGACGCTGCCTGCCTTTTATAAGGGGGGGAGGGGTTCCAGGAGGGAGTGTAGGCTGATTGGCTACAATGTGCCTGCTGACTGTGATGTAGAGGGTCAAAGTTGACCCTAATGAAGTAGTATAGGGCGAATCTGTAAAAGTTCTCTGAAATCGCAAACCAAGGAAGTTCGCCGGTTCCCGTTCACCGGCGAACCGTTCGGGCCATCTCTAATGCGTAGCCCATAGACTTCCATTACCCCAAGCACCGTGCAGTAAAGTGCTACTGCCCCTGCATCAGCTCGTATACGTCCGGCACACACCCACGTACTGCAATAAGTGTAAAATTCTCCATAGACTTTAATTGATTTGGCAGCCCCTAGTGGTAAAATAGGGTAATGCAATGCTGTTTTAACCTGCAGGTGTAAAAGGAGCCTTAGGGATCCTTCACTATGGCGCTTATTCACTGTAGAAATGAACAGAGGCACCAAAAGGATACAAATAGCTAAAAAAAAAAAAAAAAATGGGTGAGGGAGTGGTGGACTTACCTCCTCCAAGCAAACACAAAATCAGGTTGATATTATATCAACAAGCAAATGTATTCATATATACACTCCAAAGGGTCCAAGCAACGCGTTTCACAGGAGTGGCCCTGTTTCATCAGGCAATAGGGGATGTAGCATACAGCAACAAATGTCTATGTTTCGGCCTCGCACCTCTGGTGCTTACCGTATTCAATTCATTTATTCTCCTAAGTTTTCTCCTAGTTAATATTTTTAAACCTTACCTTTTAAGCCACCATCAGGCATGAATAATTGTATCTGTAGTCTTTAACCCACTTGCTGGTACTTTTTCAATTGCAAAGTGCTAGAAAATTATTTTAAATAGTAGATGAAAAATGATGTCCTAGACAGTGCTGCTCGGATACCCCTTTTCAAAATCCGGATTGACCCGGATCCGGATACCCAGATATCCGGATCTGCCCTTTTGGGTAAATACAATCGGATATCCGACCCCAGTATCTGTGTTATCCGGGCAGATTCGGAGATCTGGATAGAAAAACCGGAAGTGGCCTTTAAATTGCTTTAAAAACGTTTTTTAGGGTAAATGAGGCATGTAGCATCATTTCTTTTAAAGGGAAACACTAATTGATGATGTGGGGACTTAAAATCCCCCCCCCCCCCAAAAAAAAATGGCTGTCAATTAACATCAGGACTAGGTTCCAGACAGCGGTCGTGCAGCCCACATTGTGTCCAAAGTCCAACCACACAACTGGGACGTGACAGTTTTCAGCCCAGACACCTCTAAAATAGTATGCAGCAATTGTGTTTTGGGTTAAATATAGGTGGTATCAGCACAGCAGCAGTGGCCTGTGGCACCCTGGCGGTGGGAGCAGCAAAGGCAGCAGGAGCAGGGCAATGCAGCAGCAGCAGGTGTAACGTCTGCCAGGAGCATGCCGAACGTGGCACTTGGCAGTGGCACGTGGCACATGGCACGTGGCAATTGGCACTTGGCACTTTGCTCTTTGCACTTTGCATGTGGCACTTTGCATGTGGCAGGTGGCACTTTCCACCTGCCACGTGCAAAGTTCCACGTGCAAAGTGCCAAGTGCAAAGTGCTACGTGCCAAGTGCAAAGTGCCACGTGCCAAGTGCCACGTGCAAAGTGCCACGTGCCAAGTGCAAAGTGCCACATGCCAAGTGCCACGTGCCAAGTGCAAAGTGCAAAGTGCAAAGTGCCATGTGCCACGTGCCAAGTGCAAAGTGCCACATGCCAAGTGCCACGTGCCAAGGGCCACGTTGCCAAGGGCCACATGCCAAGTGCCACATGCCACATGCCAAGTGCCAAGTGCCAAGGGCCACGTGCCAAGGACCAAGTGCCATGTGCCGAGTGACCGCAGAGGAGAATACACTAACTGTCACTGCTCAGCAGCACAGCAGTTCTGTAGTAAGCTAACACAGTAGTATTACTACTCTAACAACTACTAGCACTGACTGCAGTACTACAGTACTAACTACACAATAACACAATAATCCTATTCCCTAATCCCTAACCTAACCTATGCTGTATGTCAGAATCCGCTCTGCTGGCCTTGATTCTCTGGACAGTTTGTTGGTTTCCTATGCAGGCTGCATAGTTCAGTCCAGGGAAAAGAGGCCTTTTTGTCAGCTTGCAAGATTCGGGAGGCTTGCTGCTGTGGTGACTGATTTGCATCCACTTATCTTTCAATTTGCATTTCTGCTTCCCTTGAAGGTTTTCAGTATAAATGTCACTTCCTCCCAGAATTCCTTGCTCGTCATAGGTTCTGTTTTGTGAGACTGACCTTAGAGCCTCAGCCTTTTTGTATCTTGTTGCTATAATATCCTAGTGTAGTTAATTCTTGGGGAGTGCATTTTGCACTCCTACTAGTGCAGTCAGTTTTGTGTATTATTTGTACTGCCTAGTCTTGTCGTGTCCTTGCGATTGCACAATCTCCAGCGGTGGCTGATAGTGAATCGTTCAGTCCTGTTCCTCGATCGCATTCGCCCTTGCTCGAGAGGTGGTGGATCTCCCTTGTCTGTGTCTTGGAGTATAACCTTGGCAGCGGTTGCTACTGGTTACTCCATCAGTCTGTTGTGTCTGGAACAAACGCTTGCTGTTGTCTGGAGTTAGGCAGCCGATTAGCAAGCATTCCCGCTATCTGTTTGTCTTTGTTTTCTGTGTTCATTTGTTAGTCAGAGTTGGTACGTTTGTCACTGTTGCGCTTCTCGTGCGGTGACCGTGATATAAACGCGCTATAGTCACTGTTGTGCATATGCGGTGAACGCGTTTAGTTAGTTCATTTGTTCTTTTCCTTGGCGTTCGGATTGTAGTTATTTGCTGTGTCTTCCTTTACTCAATTCATACTCTGTCTTTTCTCAGTCTTGTGTTTCTGATAGCAATCGCCTCTCTTGCGATTGGCTTTCCCACTCTGGTCTGTTCTGTTGTTATATGTCTACCGTCGCCGGGTGGCGACTAGATTGGTAGACATTCATATAGTCTGTCTCTGTTCTTGCTCTCTATTGAGTTGCTACCTTGTTTATATTGCCCAGTGCTGCTTCACGTTGTGCAATTTCAATCTGGCATCTGTGGTTGTACAGAGGTCTTGTTCCTCTGTATTCCACAGCTCCACCTGCTGGTTGGAATTCCCCTCTACAAATGTATTTACATATACCGGGTACTCTGCTTCTGTGATTGTGGGGATTCCCATCTGCTTCGGCGCACTTGGTGTGCGCTGACTGTGGAAATCGACCCCAGATCATTACACTGTAGCTAGCTAAGGCTAATAGCTGGCCAGCAGACAGCAGCTGACCTGGTCTGTGCACATCACAGACACATAGCAGCTGCAGCAGCCCTGTCACACAATGAAATCAAGTTAATTAACAATATAACAATAGTGTAGATAGTGAAGGGGTTAAATCACTGAACAGCTTTAGGTTTATCACTGTGTACAGCACTTGCTAGGCCAGCAGCACTGGAGCATGTCTCTCAGTGAGCATTCCCAAGCAAGGACGATACTTCTCATCATGGCAGCCCTACTTATTATACAAGGGGGCCTGGCCAGGGTTCCTTTCTGTGTTTGGGTGCCAGGGCTTAGGCTGGGAGCCCTCTGATTGGCTCAATGAGGTCAGGTGGGGCTGGCCAGGGTTCCCCTCTGTGATTGGTTGCTAGGACTTCTGCTAGGAGCCCTCTGATTGGCTCAATGACGTCCTGGACGTCATCTACTTAGTTACAGTATCTCAATAGTCGGATATCTGCGGACATCCACGGCTATCCGAGGATATCCGCATTGCCAGCCAACTATCTGCAGATAGCTATCCAGATTTCTACAGAAATCCGGTATCTGAATCCGAATCGGATAGCTGAAAAAAGGTCGGATATCCGGGTTACCCGGATATCTGAAATCTTGCTGAGCACCACTGGTCCTAGGAGAAAACTCAGGAGAAAAAGCGAATTGAATAAGAGCCTATATAGGCCCATATGCAGTTCACTTTTTTCTCCTGATTTTTCTCCTAGGAGATAATTTTTCATCTTCTTTTAAGTAACTTTTCAGCACTTTGCAATAAATAAACTTATAAAATTATCCTGAGTATTTTCTTTGATGCGGGTGTTTTAAAAGGCATTTTATTGGCTAGTTGTGAAAATATCAGTTAGGAGAAAACTAAGAGGAAAAAGTGAATTGCATGCAGGCCAAGCTTGTCAATAAAATGGCCCATATGCAATTAACTGTTTCTCCTGAGTTTGCTCCTAAGTGATATTTTCAAACGTATCAATAAAATGCCTTTAAATCACCAGCAAGCAAGAAAAAAATAATTTTGGCAGTATGTTTTAATTGAAAAGGCACCAAAAAGAAGATGTCAGAGTGCTGAAAAAATATATTAAAGAGAACCCGAGGTGGGGATATATGGGGGGCAGATGGGACACAGAGCCATGTTCTCTGCCTAATGACATGGCTCTGTGTCCCCCAACTGCTGCTGTCTGCCCCCCACCGCGCTATAGCCCCCCGAGTTTAGCGACAAGATTTGTCGCTAATTTGGTGGTAAACACAGGGGAGAGGGATTCCATTGGGCAGCTCTCTCCACTGGCCGCACCTCCTGCAGCTCCCCCCGCCTCCCTGCACGCTATGAGAGACACACAGTCTCTCAGTGCAGCGTCGTGACCCAGAGGTCATGCAAGAGAAAGTGGACTGTTGCAGGCCACGGGAGCGGCAGTTTTTGCGGCTACCTGATCCGCTCAGCCCTGCGAATCAGGTAGCCTACTTTTTTTTTTTGAGCCCTCCTCGGGCTCTCTTTAACCACTTGCCGACCGCCTACTTCATATTGGCGGCGGCAAAGTGGCATCCCCAGGACCACGTAACGCACAATGGCGTCGGGTCCTGGGGGAGGGGATTGCGGGCGATGGCGCACGCAGACTGCGCGCGCATCACCGGCATTAGGCTCCACATGTGACGTCAACCCGCCGGCCAATCAGCAGCACCGGCGGGTTGCAACGTTTTAAACTAGCCAATAGAAAGTGTATAATACGCTTTGTTAGGTAAACAAAGCGTATTATACACGCTGCATTCTCCCTGGTGGTCACAGCGCTCGATCGACCACCAGAGAGGAAGGCAGCACTGTAAGTGACACCACACACACACTGATCCTGCCCCCCCTGCACACTGATCGCCCACAGCACCCATCAGACCCCCCCCCCCCCCCCCGCCCACCCCCTGACAGCACCTATCAATCACCCCCTGTCACTAACTGTCAACGCTATCTTTTAGATCAGGTCCTAAACTGCCCCCTGGGGGCGCCTGATCACCCCCCCCACAGCCTCAGATCCTTCACAGACCCCCCCAGACCCCCTTCCCCCCTGTGTACTGTATACAGCTATTCTCCCCTGTAATCACCTGTCAATCACCTGTCAATCACCCATCGATCACCCCCTGACATCACCTGTCACTGCCACCCATCAGATTAGACCCTAACCTGCCCCTTGCGGGCATCTGATCACCCATCCACACGCTCAGATCGCCCACAGGCCCACCCTCATAACACCTCCCAAGTGCATTGTTTACATCTGTTCTCTCCTCTAAACACCTACTGATCGCCCATCAATCACCCATCAATCACCCCCTGTCACTACCTGTCACTGCTACCCATCAGATCAGTCCCTAATCTGCCCCTTTGGGCACCCAATCACCCGTCCACCCCCTCAGATTGCCCTGAGACCCCCTCTGATCAACTTGCCAGTGCATTGCTTGCATATATTCTACCCTGTAATTACCTTCTGATCACCTATCAATCACCCCGTCACCCCCTGTCACTGCTACCCATCAGATTAGACCCTAATCTGCCCCTTGCGGGCACCCAATCACCCACCGGAACCCTCAGATCACCCACAGACCCCCCCCCCCCCGCCAGTGCATTGCTTGCGTATATTCTCCCCTGTAATTACCTACCGATCACCTATCAATCACCTCGTCACCAACTGTCACTGCGGGCTCCTGATCACCCTCCCCCCTGCCCTTAGATCTCCCTCTGATCACTCCACCCTGCCCTAGATCACCCCCCTGCCATAGTGTACATCTAATCTCCTGTCTGTAACGCTTGATTGTGCTTTGATTGGCTCCAATTGTCTCAATTGCCCTGTGACTGACTTAGATTGTCCCGTGATTGGTTTTTGATTGTCCCGTGATTGGTTTTTGATTGTCCCTCAATTGGTTTTTTGATTGTCCTGTGATTGGCTTCGATTGTCCTGTGATTGGCTTCGATTGTGCTGTGATTGGCTTGGATTGTGCCGTGATTGACTTCGATTGTCCCGTGATTGGCTTCGATTGTCCCATGATTGGCTTCGATTGTCCCGTGATTGGTTTTCGATTGTCCCGTGATTGGTTTTCGATTGTCTCGTGATTGGCTTCGATTGCCCCGTGATTGGCTTTGATTGCGCTGATTGGCTGTGATTGCCCTCTAATCACTCTTATTGGCTCTAATTGTGTTGTAATTGCCTTGATTGCCCTCTGATTGTCTACGATTGTTTCTGATTGCCCCCATTGCTGTCTGATTGCCCCCTGATCACCCCCCCCCCCCCCCCGGTCACTATCCTAGTGATCTAAAAACAGTGTTTTTAGTATCATTAGTGTTAACAGTTAGGCCAGTTAGCTAGGCCCCTGTGTTAGTGTCAGTTAGCGCTCAGCCCACCGCACCACAGTCACTAATTAGTCGCTGATTAGCGTCATCACTGTCGCTAATCAGCATTGGTATATACCACAGTATTGGTACTATATAGTATCTGTAAGTGATCATTACTGATCGCACACAGATCTATATTGGGGTCACTAGGATCCACTAAAAACGCAGTGTTTGCCGATCAGGCCTGATCGTTCGCCTGCACTTGCGTTCAGCCCGCCCCACCGCAGTGACAGAATTTTTTTTTCTGATCACTGCAAAAAACACTGTACAATAGCTGTGGCACTGTAAAGATCAGTTTTGATTTTTTTTTTCAAAACTCAGTGACCACTTTCTGCTTTCTGCTCCGCAAGTACTCCCTTTTGCTAGGTAGGTGATCTTTTTCCTGGGTAGTTTTAGAGGAATACCCCTAAATTTAGCAGCCCACCATGGCAAGAAAGGGGTATTCCGATGATGAGGTGTACAGGTACATGGCCCAGTTGGATGAGGACAATTGGGACGTCTCATCCGACGAATCTTCTGGGTCAGAGTACGAACCTGTGGACAGCAGTGGCTCGCTGACCGATAGCGATAACGAGGTTGAGGTCCCGGCTAGAGCCAGGCGTACCACACCCCATGTCACTGGACTGCAGGTGGCGCAGGATCTGCCTCAAGGGCAGCAGAGTGGTGCTAGCGCTGGTCTGAGGTTTCATGGTGAGGCATACACCAGCAGCGCAGCATCTCCTGGACCTAGCACCAGTACTTCCGTAGACCCTGGTGAAGTGGTGAGCACCAGAAGGGAAGTTGAAACTGGTTCAGTGGCACGTGCATTAAGACCCGAGTTGCAGCCCCCAAGAAAACGGGCCCGTACTACCCATAGTCTTCCAGAGGTGCTGGCAAATCCCAATTGGCAATCCCCTGGTTCCGCCGCACCCGTACTGCCCCCTTTCACCGCCCAGTCTGGAGTCCAGGTGGAGACAGATAATCTAGGAACGGCCCTAGACTTTTTTCATCTGTTCTTCACCGAGGATCTCTACGACTTAATTGTGGCTGAGACCAACCATTATGCCACACAATAATAATAATTCCTTTTTTTGTATAGCGCCTTTCTCCTGTCGGACTCAAAGCGCTTGCGAGGCAGCCACTAGAGCGCACTCAGTAGGCAGTAGCAGTGTTAGGGAATCTTGCTCAATGAACTCCTTACTGAATAGGTGCTGGCTTACCGAGTCGGAAGAGCCAGGATTTGAACCCAGGACTCCTACATCAGAGGCAGAGCCCTTAACCATTACACTTTCCAGCCACTACAATACATCACCGACAACCCGGATAAGTACTATGCCCAGGCTTACCGGTGGAAACCACTCCACGTTTCCGAACTTAAAACTTTTTTGGGCCTTCTCCTTAACATGGGTCTAGTCAAATTGAATGTATTGCGGTCTTATTGGTCTATGCGCCCAATATATCACCTGCCCATGTTCTCTGCTGTCATGTCCAGGACACGATTTGAGATGATACTGCGCTTCCTGCACTTCAATGACAACACAACCTGTCATCGAAGTGACCACCCTGCTTATGACCGGCTCCACAAAATTCGGCCCCTCATAGACCACATGTCATCAAAATTTGCAGATGCTTATACCCCTGAACAGCACATCTGTGTAGACGAGTCCCTCATACATTTTACCGGGTGCCTTGGCATTAAACAGTACATCCCAAGCAAGCGCGCCTGGTATGGGGTGAAACTGTATAAGCTCTGTGAAAGGGCCACAGGCTATACTTATGGTTTTAGGGTCTATGAGGGAAAAGACTCAAAATTGGAGCCGGTCGGATGCCCTGACTACCTGGGGAGCAGTGGCAAGATTGTGTGGGACTTGGTGTCACCTTTGTTCCAGGAGGGGTACCATCTTTATGTGGACAACTTCTTCACAAGTGTGGCCCTCTATCAGCATTTAAAGATAGAAGGGATCTGCTGCTGTGGCACCGTGCGGCCTAGTCGCCGGGGCTTCCCCCAACGGCTCGTTAGTACCCGGCTTGCACGAGGGGAGAGGGCTGCCTTGTGTACAGATGACCTGCTCACGGTGAAATGGAAGGACAAGAGGGACGTTTACCTTCTTCCACCATTCACACAGACACGACAGTCCAAATTCAACGGGCAACTGAGGTCACTGAAAAACCCCTCGCCGTCCACGACTATAATGCTTACATAGGAGGGGTGGACTTCAATGACCAGATGTTAGGGCCCTATTTAGTTTCCCGCAAAACCAGACGCTGGTATAAAAAAGTGTCTGTTTATCTAATTCAATTGGGTATTTACAACAGCTTTGTTCTCTACAGTAAGGCTGGGAGAACTGGAGCGTTCCTTAAATTCCAGGAAGACATCATTATGGAACTCCTGTATCCAGGAGGTGCCGTGGCCCAACCCCAAAATGCAGTTAACCGGCTGCATGAAAGGCACTATGCCTTTCCCATTCCGAGTGCTCCAAATCAACGCACCCCAAGAAAACGTTGTCGTGTCTGCAGCAGGGCTGGAACAAGGCGTGACACCTCTGTTTACTGTCCCATGTGTCCTGACCAGCCTGGCCTATGCCTAGGGGAGTGTTTCCAGAGGTATCATGAGCAGATACACTTTTAGAGAGTAGGGAACTCCAGACATAGCGGTAGGCACACAAGGGTCTCTGTGCTATTTCACACTGGCGTGATGCGTTAGGGAAAATTGCTTAGCGAAAGTCACACTTTGCGGTCCCCCCCCTACGCCGGAAGTGCTTGACTTAACGCTAGTGCATGCCTACATTACTGCGTGGCAATTTGGGTCGGCCCAGTAGTGATGTTAGTCTATGGCGACGCAGTTACTTACTAGGCCGAATGCGATTACTGTCGAATGCTACTCTAGCAGTATTCCCTGAAGGTCTGTTTGGGGCGATGCGGTGCGTGCGACCCACCGGATACGCCAATATGCAGTGTGAACCCAGACATCAGGTTTCCAGAGACCCTAATACACAGTGCTGCCAGAAACCTCTCCTTTCACTTTGGACAAAGTGCATAATGTACTTCGCCACATCTCTGTGCGATTTGCAATTTGCACATTGTCCCATGGGGGACGAGAGGTTTGTCTTCAGAAAGGTAAGAAAAAAAAAACAGGTAAGCAAAAAAGTTAATGTTTGGTTCCCAATGTTAATATTTGGGTTAAAAATGTTCATTAAAGTTTATAAAAGTTGATGTTAATGAAGTTATTGCTTTGCTGCTTGCTTGTTTTTTTGTGTGTGTTTTTCTCTCTTTTTTTCCATCCTTTACCCTTCCAGGTGGATCGACCGACCAACCAGCTGCACCACTGATGGTGCATCCTGACAGAAGCAGGCAGCGCTGCAGGACGAGATTTCTCCTCCGCAGTAAAAAAGATACGTTTGCCAAGGCATATGAGCTGAGGGGCGGTGTTGGAGCTCCTATGCTTTGGCAAGCACTTTGTATCAAAAAAGAACTCTGGCAATGATTTGTTCATCCACATCGATCGGTGTGAATGGATAAATCGGCTTTGCCAGGGCATACGAGCTGAATGGGTGGATGTTTTTGGGTGGCAGCTCCTATGTCCTGGCAGACGCCTTCCCCTCTTTTTTTTTCCACATTTTTTGGCAGATATTTTTTCATCCACATTGATTGATTGATTGATTGATTGATTGACTTAAATTATACTACTTCTCCTGAGTACGGCGATACCTCATGTGTGGCACTTTTTTTGCACCCTAACTGCGCTAAGGGGACCAAAGTCCAATGAGTACCTTTAAGATTTTACAGGTCATTTTGCGACATTTGGCTTCAAGACTACTCCTCACGGTTTAGGGCCCCTAAAATCCCAGGGCAGTATAGGATCCCCACAAGTGACCCCATTTTAGAAAGAAGACACCCCAAGGTATTCAGTTAGGAGTATGGTGAGTTCATAGAAGATTTTATTTTTTGTCACAAGTTAGCGGAAAATGACATTTTGTGAAAAAAAACAATTAAACAATTAAAATCAATTTCCGCTAACTTGTGACAAAAAAAAATCTTCTATGAACTCGCCATACTCCCAACGGAATACCTTGGGGTGTCTTCTTTCTAAAATGGGGTCATTTGTGGGGTTCCTATACTGCCCTGGCATTTTAGGGGCCCTAAACCGTGAGGAGTAGTCTTGAAACCAAATGTCGCAAAATGACCTGTGAAATCCTAAAGGTACTCATTGGACTTTGGGCCCTTAGTGCAGTTAGGGTGCAAAAAAAGTGACACACATGTGGTATCGCCGTACTCAGGAGAAGTAGTATAATGTGTTTTGGGGTGTATTTTTACACATACCCATGCTGGGTGGGAGAAATATCTCTGTAAATCACAATTTTTTAATTTTTTTACACACAATTGTCAATTTACAGAGATATTTCTCCCACCCAGCATGGGTATGTGTAAAAATACACCACAAAACAAATTATACTACTTCTCCTGAGTACGGCGATACCTCATGTGTGGCACTTTTTTGCACCCTAACTGCGCTAAGGGGCCCAAAGTCCAATGAGTACCTTTAAGATTTCACAGGTCATTTTGCGACATTTGGTTTCAAGACTACTCCAGTCCTCACGGTTTAGGGCCCCTAAAATCCCAGGGCAGTATAGGAACCCCACAAGTGACCCCATTTTAGAAAGAAGACACCCCAAGGTATTCAGTTAGGAGTATGGTGAGTTCATAGAAGATTTTTTTTTGTCACAAGTTAGCGGAAATTGATTTTAATTGTTTTTTTCCACAAAGTGTCATATTCCGCTAACTTGTGACAAAAAATAAAATCTTCTATGAACTCACCATACTCCTAACTGAATACCTTGGGTGTCTTCTTTCTAAAATGGGGGTCACTTGTGGGGTTCCTATACTGCCCTGGCATTTTAGGGGCCCTAAACCGTGAGGAGTAGTCTTGAAACCAAACGTCGCAAAATGACCTGTGAAATCCTAAAGGTACTCATTGGACTTTGGGCCCCTTAGCGCAGTTAGGGTGCAAAAAAGTGCCACACATGTGGTATCGCCGTACTCAGGAGAAGTAGTTTAATGTGTTTTGGGGTGTATTTTTACACATACCCATGCTGAGTGGGAGGAATATCTCTGTAAATGGACAATTGTGTGTAAAAAAAAATCAAAAAATTGTCATTTACAGAGATATTTCTCCCACCCAGCATGATCATATTGGTCTTTACTTTTTTGTTTACCTGGTCGTCACCCACTGGGAGGACTCAGGATACCTCACGATTTTTATTGGAGGCTCTGTGGGGTACCATTATGGTCCTATATATAGGCGGGGGTTTTTTATCCACGATGGGATGGGTGATATAGGTGCACTCCATGTTTGGCTTGGCACTCACTGATATAAACTTATATTAGCTCGAATACATTTTCTCTCAATGTATAAATAAATATTTTATATTTTTGCATTACTAAATGGCAGTGTACTCTTTTCTGTACTAATAGTGTGCGACATATACTGGCTTGGTAGCTTGTGGTTTTTGTCTATGGTTTGGTTTGCCAGTGTCTGCACCTATTCTCTTATATAGACAGCAAATATAGCCATATCTGAATTTATATGCTATTATTATTATTGGGAGTCTTAGGGTTAGGCACCACCTGGGGAGTCTTAGGGTTAGGCACCACCAGGGGAGTCTTGGGGTTAGGCACCACCAGGGGAGTCTTAGGGTTAGGCACCACCTGGGGAGTCTTAGGGTTAGGCACCACCAGGGGAGTCTTAGGGTTAGGCACCACCAGGGGAGTCTTACGGTTAGGCACCACCTGGGGGGTCTTAGGGTTAGGCACCACCTGGGGAGTCTTAGGGTTAGGCACCACCAGGGGAGTCTTAGGGTTAGGCACCACCTGGGGAGTCTTAGGGTTAGGTACCACCTAGGGGGTCTTAGGGTTAGGCACCACCTGGGGAGTCTTAGGGTTAGGTACCACCTAGGGGGTCTTAGGGTTAGGCACCACCTGGGGAGTCTTACGGTTAGGCACCACCTGGGGGGTCTTAGGGTTAGGCACCACCTGGGGAGTCTTAGGGTTAGGCACCACCAGGGGAGTCTTAGGGTTAGGCACCACCTGGGGAGTCTTAGGGTTAGGTACCACCTAGGGGGTCTTAGGGTTAGGCACCACCTGGGGAGTCTTAGGGTTAGGTACCACCTAGGGGGTCTTAGGGTTAGGCACCACCTGGGGAGTCTTAGGGTTAGGTACCACCTACGGGGTCTTAGGGTTAGGCACCACCTGGGGGTCTTAGGGTCAGGCACCACCAAGGGAGTCTTACAGTTAGGCACCACCAGGGAAGTCTTAGGGCTAGGCACCACCTGGGGGGTCTTAGGGTTAGGCACCACCTAGGGGGTCTTAGGGTTAGGCACCACCTAGGGGGTCTTAGGGTTAGGCACCACCAGGGGAGTCTTAGGGTTAGGCACCACCTGGGGGGTCTTAGGGTTAGGCACCACCTAGGGGGTCCTAGGGTTAGGCACCACCAGGGGAGTCTTAGGGTTAGGCACCACCTAGGGGGTCCTAGGGTTAGGCACCACCTGGGGCCGTCTTAGGGTTAGGCACCACCAGGGGGAGTCTTAGGGTTAGGCATCACAAGGGGAGTCTTAGGGTTAGGCACCACCAGGGGCTGTCTTAGGGTTAGGCACCACCAGGGGGGGTTAGGGTTAAGGGAGGGTTCTGTGTGAGAGTAGGGAGAAGTAATAGCCATAGTAATCACCAGGGACTGTCTTAGGATTAGGCACCACCAGGGAGGGGTTAGGTTTAGGCACCACCAGGGTGGGGTTAGGGTTAGACACCACCAGGGGGGTTAGGGTTAGGCACCATCAGCAGGTTTTTGATTCTGCTACAAAAGGGCAACCTTTTATAGCCAAGATTTTTGATTCAGGGGTGCAGGGGGGGGGGGGTAAGATTAGGCATCACAAGCGGGGGGGGGGGGTCTTAGGGTTAGGCACCACCTGGGGGGTCTTAAGGTTAGGCACCACCTGGGGGGTCTTAGGGTTAGGCACCACCTGGGGAGTCTTAGGGTTAGGCACTACCAGGGGAGTCTTAGGGTCAGGGCCGGGCCGAGGCAGAGACTGGAGAGGCTCCAGCCTCAGGGCGCAGTGTAGGAGGGGGCGCACAATTCATTCAGCTTTCATTCCCAATTGTGTTTGAAGCAGAAAGAAATAAGAAAAGAGGATACATGACAGTGACTGCAAGCCAGATAACTAGAGATTAAGGTGTTGGGGAGGTTGGGGGCCTTGGGGCACCTATTAGTCTAATAGCAATCAGTGTGTGACGGCTGGGGTGGGAGGGGTGGGGGGGGGTGCACACTTTGGTGTCTCAGCCTTGGGTGCTGAAGGACCTTGTCCCGCCTCTGCTTAGGGTTAGGCACCACCTGGGGAGTCTTAGGGTTAGGCACCACCTGGGGGGTCTTAACCCATTCGCGTTCCGTTGTTTTCACGTGGGAAATGTTCACCTCCCATTCATTAGCCTATAACTTTATCACTACTTATCACAATGAACTGATCTATATCTTGTTTTTTCCGCCACCAATTAGGCTTTCTTTGGGGGGTACATTTTGCTAAGAGCCACTTTACTGTAAATGCATTTTAACAGGAAGAATAAGAAAAAAATGGAAAAATTCATTATTTCTCAGTTTTCAGCCATTATAGTTTTAAAATAATACATGCCTCCATAATTAAAACTCACGTATTGTATTTGCCCATATGTCCCGGTTATTACACCGTTAAAATTATGTCCCTATCACAATGTATGGCGACAATATTTTATTTGGAAATAAAGGTGCATTTTTTCCATTTTGCATCTATCACTATTTACAAGTTTAAAATAAAAAAATATAGAAATATTTCATCGTTACATTGATATTTAAAAAGTTTAGACCCTTAGGTAAATATTTCCATTTTTTTTTTTTATTGTAATGTTTTTTTTTTTATAGTAAACATTTTATTTGGGTAGTTTTGGGAGAATGGGAGGTAAACAATAAATTTATAATGTAAATGTGTGTTAATTTTTATTTATTTTTACTTTCAGCTGTAGTATTACTTTTTGGCCACAAGATGGCGGCCATGAGTTTGTTTACATGACGTCACTCTAAGCGTAACACACGCTTAGAGTGACGCATCGGGGAGGGAACGGCCAGAAAAAGCACAGCTTCGGAGAGAAGCTGTCGCTTTTTCAGCGGGGGAGAGGAATCAGTGATCGGGCACCATAGCCCGATACATTGATTCCGTGGCTACCGAATCCGCGGCCGGGACTGCGCGTGCACGCGCGCGATCGGCCGCGGGAGCGCGCGGTAGCGCGCATGGTTCCTACGTCCAGGAACCAAAATAGATTAAGGTTAGGCACCACCAGGGGAGCCTTAGGGTTAGGCACCACCAGGGGTGTTTTAGGGTTAAGCACCACCAAGGGTGTCTTAGGGTTAGGCACCACCAGGGAGGGGTTAGGGTTAGGCACCATCAGGGAAGGATTCTGTGTGAGAGTAGGGAGAAGTTAGGTCATAGTAATCACTTTTCACATCTTTATCTAGAGCCCCTTTATAGCCCAACAAATTTTGCCTATAACAGCATCCTTTTTATAAACTAAAACTAACTTTTTCGGCTACACCAGAAACCCTTTGTAGCCGAATTTGGCATATATGGGCTACACCACTCGCCCTTTGCAGCTGAAGTTGGAAGCCCAATATCACTACCATCCAACGGAAAGCCCAGCAAAGACTCTACTTCCTCCGACAGCTAAGGAGGGTCGGCATGACCCGGGAAATTCTGACCAGCTTCTACTCCGCCACCACTGAGTCGATCATCTGCTCTTCCATCCTGGTCTGGTACGCTGGAGCCACCGCCAGTGACAAGTTCAAACTACAGAGGGTCATTAGGTCGGCGGAGAGGATCATTGGGTGCCCCCTCCCCTCACTTGCACTACTGTACAACAAAAGACTGAAATCCAGGGCACTGAGGATCGCAAATGACCCCTCACACCCAGGCCACCGATACTTCAGCTTGCTTCCGCTAGGGAGGAGACTTCGAGCCATCCCCACAAAGACTGTTAGACACAGGAACTCTTTTTTCCCATCGGCGGTCAGCTACTTAAACTCCCTCCACATACTTCCATCGGTGCAAGCCCTAACGAATGGTGAAACAAGCCGGGCCACGGCCGAACAGTCGACCGAACCATCCAGCCCACTACATTAACCGAAGGTCATCTCGGGGTCAATTAATGGACTGGAATGTTAGATATTGTAATGTAATGCAATTGACTGCTTCTGCTGTTGCTGACACCGATCTATCTCTCTATTATATGTCCCTTTTTTATGTCTTCTCCCGAGCTATATGTATGTGCCAAAAATAATTCCGGGCATGACCAATCATGCTTGGCGAAATAAACGATTCTGATTCTGATTCTGAATTTGGCATAGCGGCTACATCAGGCACCCTTAGTAGCCAAATTTGGCATATATGGGCTACACCAGGCGCCCTTTGTAGCCAAACTCGACATATATGGCTACAGCAGGTGCCCTTTGTAGCCAAATTTGGAATATATGGGCTATATTAGGCGCCCTTTGTAGCTGAAGTTGGTATATGGGCAACACCAGGCACCCTTTTTGTAGCTGAATTTGGCATATATGGGCTACACCAGGTGCCTTTTTTTCCAGGCGCCCTTTTCAAATAAAGCAAGTCAGCTTGTCATTAAGTGGTTAAAGTGCACCTCCACTTTGAGGATTTTTACTTGCGTGTGGCTTCCTTCAGCCTCCTTGAAGCCACTCGGTCCCTTGCTGTCTCCCTAGGCTGCTCCGATTCTCTGCTGGATGGTCCCGTTATCTACCCGAGTCAGGCCAAACTGGCCGTGCACGCCCCCCGTCATGCTCCCATTGCCGAGAGCATCCTGCGCCTGTACAGCACGCTCTCAGCTCCTGATGCCTAACCTTCCTGGCTATGAGAGTGTGACTAGGGATGCTCGGAAAATTCTGCGGAATTATAAATTCCGTGATTCCGGCCGGAATTAGGTTAATTCCGATTCCGGTAGTCAATCGGAATTCCTATACCTCTCAAACGGAATTCCGCGGAAATTTTATAATTCCGACGGAATTTTCCGGAATAGTAAAAAAAAATCTCTCTCTCTCTCTCTCTCTCTCCCTCCTCCTCCTCCTCCTCCTCCTCCTCCTCCTCCTCCTCCTCCTCCATGCTACATGCTACATGCTACATGCTACATGCTACATGCTACATGCTAAAGCTGGCGGTAGCATAAACCATACTTCCATTATGATCAATTCGATAGAAAAAGTAGCATGATTAAGGATTTGTACTTTTTGAAAAGCATGCCTATATACCATAGCTGGGATTTGAACCAAGGACCTTGTGTATAGAAGGTATCTGTCTTAACCTCTAGACCATGACCCACACTACATGCTAAAGCTGGCGGTAGCATAAACCATACTTCCATTATGATCAATTCGATAGAAAAAGTAGCATGATTAAGGATTTGTACTTTTTGAAAAGCATGCCTATATACCATAGCTGGGATTTGAACCAAGGACCTAGTGTATAGTAGGTATCTGTCTTAACCTCTAGACCATGACCCACACTACATGCTAAAGCTGGCGGTAGCATAAACCATTAAACCATACTTCCATTATGATCAATTCGATAGAAAAAGTAGCATGATTAAGGATTTGTACTTTTTGAAAAGCATGCCTATATACCATAGCTGGGATTTGAACCAAGGACCTTGTGTATAGTAGGTATCTGTCTTAACCTCTAGACCATGACCCACACTACATGCTAAAGCTGGCGGTAGCATAAACCATACTTCCATTATGATCAATTCGATAGAAAAAGTAGCATGATTAAGGATTTGTACTTTTTGAAAAGCATGCCTATATACCATAGCTGGGATTTGAACCAAGGACCTTGTGTATAGTAGGTATCTGTCTTAACCTCTAGACCATGACCCACACTACATGCTAAAGCTGGCGGTAGCATAAACCATACTTCCATTATGATCAATTCGATAGAAAAAGTAGCATGATTAAGGATTTGTACTTTTTGAAAAGCATGCCTATATACCATAGCTGGGATTTGAACCAAGGACCTAGTGTATAGTAGGTATCTGTCTTAACCTCTAGACCATGACCCACACTACATGCTAAAGCTGGCGGTAGCATAAACCATACTTCCATTATGATCAATTCGATAGAAAAAGTAGCATGATTAAGGATTTGTACTTTCTGGCTTCCATGTGGATGGGGGGTGCTGCACTGCTATTCCATATGTGGACCACCAATATTTAAAGATGTAGCTGACTGCATTTATAAGCAATACATTTTCTGTGTGGGGGGCCGGTAAGAAAGCCTTAGGGGGCCACATTCGGCCTGCGGGCCTTAGTTTGAGGACCACTGCTCTAGACCATCAACCACACTCAGGGCCAGGCTTTAGCATGTAGTGTGGTCAGAGGTGGGACAAGGTCCTTCAGCACCCAAGGCTGAGACAGCAAAGTGCGCCCCCCCATCCCTCCCACCCCAGCTGTCACACACTGATTGCTATTACACTAAGAGGTGCCCCAGGGCCCCCCCCCCCCCCACCCCCAACACCTTAATCTCTACTTATCTGGCTTGCAGTCGCTGCCATGTATCACCTTTTCTTATTTCTTTCTGCTTCAAACACAATTGGGAATGACAGCTGAATGAATTGTGCACCCCCTCCTACACTGCGCCCTGAGGCTGCAGCCTCTCCCTTACTAGTGGGTAAGACAGGTACCTACTACTATGCAGTGTGGGTCATGGTCTAGAGGTTAAGACAGATACCTACTACACACTAGGTCCTGGGTTCAAATCCCAGCTATGGTATATAGGCATGCTTTTCAAAAAGTACAAATCCTTAATCATGCTACTTTTTCTATCGAATTGATCATAATGGAAGTATGGTTTATGCTACCGCCAGCTTTAGCATGTAGTGTGGGTCATGGTCTAGAGGTTAAGACAGATACCTACTATACACTAGGTCCTTGGTTCAAATCCCAGCTATGGTATATAGGCATGCTTTTCAAAAAGTACAAATCCTTAATCATGCTACTTTTTCTATCGAATTGATCATAATGGAAGTATGGTTTATGCTACCGCCAGCTTTAACATGTAGTGTGGGTCATGGTCTAGAGGTTAAGACACATACCTACTACACACTAGGTTCTGGGTTCAAATCCCAGCTATGGTATATAAGCTGTTTTGAAAATCTGCAATTCCCTACTGCATGAGATGGATGGATGGATGGAGGGAGGAGGGAGAGAGAGAGAATTTTAAAATTTTTCCGGCGGAATTTCGACTTAAACGGAATTCCGCGGAATTACCCCGGTATACCGTCGGAATGGAACGGTAACGGAATTTCTATATGACGGAATGCGGAATTGTGACGGAAACGGAAATGGGCTATTCCGACCATGCCTGAGTGTGACGGGGTGTGCACAGCTGGGCAGCGCATGGGCGTCAAAGCAATACTCTGCAGAGTACTAGGCCGTGCACCGGGTGAGCGGACCGGCCTAGGGAGATGACAAGGGACTGGGCAGCCTCAAGCAGCTGAAGGAAGCCCCAGGTAAGTATAAATCTTTAGAGTTACAATATTTCATCTCAGGTTTCATTTAAACCCATATAAATGTGCCTGCAGCCTTTTAAAATGCTAGATGCTGTGTTTTATTTTAGTATCCCGTAGTGATGGGTTCTGTGAGTCGGTGAACAGCCGCTTGCAGTAAAAAGTTGCACGATACTTCTGTAAAAAAAACTGCGCTCAGTCCAGAGCCAATCACTTCTGTGTGTATTACACAATGCCTCCAAGATATACTGCTCCACCATAAACTTATGGTAAAAGAGTTGATGATCTACAAAATTACAAAGGAGGTAGAGCGCTTCCTGGTGCGTTAACTTTTTAAATGTAAAACGTAGCAAGGTTAAAAATACACTTACAAGACTGTATTAAAAAGTAGACGTATTGCACCCTATGGTGCAGGCTCACTGTCTCCCTGGATGTTACCAAATGCGTCCAGTTCCACTGCACTATGGCCAGTAGTGTAGGACTCCCGATGGGACCGCCCAAGGCCAACTATCACCATCCGCAGCCACCCTGCATTAGAGTTTGCAGATAGCAGCGGGTGGCCAGAGACAAACCGAGTCTAGCTGCATCTGTGCCTAATGTGCAGTGTGTTTCCTGGTGGAGCTGGAGGAGCAGAGGACTCCTCTCCAAACCGGAGGCAGCATGACTGATATCTTCCTGTTTGCACGCCTTCCCCCATTTTACTGCCCCTCACTCAGCCGTCCCTAAACAAGGCTACATTTCTGGTGCCCTAGGCCATGGCCTATGCGGCCTTGCTAGAAATCCGGCCCTGTGTATAGGGATAGGTCGACCCGGAAGCAAACTTGCACCTATTGTTTCATTACGCATTTTGGCGCTCTATGCCCTCGTCAGATGATGCAGAGGCGCCAAAGGACGCGTATACGTACGCATCCTGTATCATAGCCACAAGTAATAGGCAGTCTTAACTGCGGGAGCTATTGGATTACATCTAGGCACCATAAGATCTCGCGTACGTCAATCAGGTCAGGTGTCATTACACTACTGCCCTCTAGTGCTATTTCTGTAAATTACTACTAATACAATAAAAAGCAAACCCAAAATAAAAAGCTAGTTTAAACATAGCGATTCTGTCTGTATCAGCTGTGGTAAATTATTATGATATAAGCACACATCCAGCATAAAATACATGCTTAAATAGCCATTTAAAGAGAAACTCCGACCAAGAATTGAACTTTATCCCAATCAGTAGCTGATACCCCCTTTTACATGAGAAATCTATTCCTTTTCACAAACAGACCATCAGGGTGTATGACTGATATTGTGGTAAAACCCCTCCCACAAGAAGCTCTGAGTACCAAGGTACTTCTGGCAGTTTCCTGTCTCTGAACCCTGTTACATTGTGGGAAATAGCTGTTTACAGCTGTTTCCAACTGCCAAAACAGCAAGCAGCAGCTACATCACTTGCCAGTAGTAAAAATGTCACCATGTGATAAATGTCAGAATATAAATCAGGGATTTAAAATATTTTACAATGGGCCAACACTGACTAAACCATTTATACATAATTATTGTAAAAATGAAGCACTTTTTGTATTACATTATTTTCACTGGAGTTCCTCTTTAAAAGAAAAAATGGCAATAGCGTTTTTCTTAAAAAAAACTACCATATAATACCCAATGGACACATGTATTGGTCTGACCTTACCAATCACCATGTGTCCAATGAACACTGACTGTTATGATGTTTAAGCCGCTTGCCTATATAATAATAGTCAAGTGTCCCTGCGTCATCATGTCCGTGTGTCCCTGCTTCCAGACGTGAGGGTTTGCTGTCTGAGAAACTCATTGCTTTGTGGGAAATAACAGCTTTTTCCAACTGTCAAGCAAGCAACATCTCCCTGTGTGCATATACTTCGGACAGTGGTGGGAGACGGGTGAGCAGGATGCATCGGTATGCGCGTTGCCAGGGCTTAGCAGTTGTGGCCTTGCGTCTGTTTTTTAATGGTGGGGCCTTCACTAGTATATATATATATATATATATATATATATATATACTAGCTGATGACCCGGCGTTGCCCGGGTATGTATTTGGCTGGTGTTGGCTCCACCCACCTTTTCTTACCCTAACACACAAACACTCAATGACCAAGTTTGAGAGCTTTGGGGTCTTTAGCATCAATAATTTGTATATTTCCATAGAAAATCAGATTGGCTGTTTGTGACTCCGCCCCACTCCAGCATTTGAACCCCAGGCACCCAATGACGGACTGTACCAGGTTTGAGGCATCTGCTATTAACAGTGTAAAAATGGCAGCAATTTAAATATTCCCCTTGAAAATCAACAGCCGAATTTTGATTTGCTATTATAGGCTCCACCTACTTCCCTAAATATTAATCTCAGTCACCCAGTGATCATCTGGGCAAAATTTGAGAACCCTGCCATTAACAGTGTAAGAATGGCTGCAGTTTACATTTTCCCAGTGAAATTTGGTTTTGGCTCCACCCACTTTTTGTAACCTGGATACACAGTCACTAAATGACCAAGTTTGTCAGCTTCGGGGTGCTTAGCTTCAATAATTTGTATTTTCCCAGTGAAATGAAACAAATGTGATTGGCTATTTGTGGCTCTGCCCCTCTTTCTAAATGTGAACCCCAGTGACCCAATGACCAACTGTTTGATGCTTGTGCCATTAACAGTGCAAGAAAGGCAACAATTGTAATTTTCACCTCAACAGGTGAATTTTGATTGGCTTTTTTCAGCTCCACCCATACTTCTGAATATTAATCCCAGTCACCTAGTAACCAACTGTGCAAAGTTTGAGAACCCTGCCATTAACAATGAAGAAGGGCTGCAGTATACATTTTCCCAGTGAAATTTGTATTTGACTTCACCCACTTTTTGTAACCTTGACTCACAGTCACTAAGCGACCAACTTTATGAGCTTTGGTGCCCTTGGCATCAATAAATTGCATTTTCCCATTAAAATAAAACAAATCTGATTGGCTGTTTGTAGCCCGCCCCCTTTTCAGAATGATTGGTGATTGACACTACCAGATTTGAGGCATCTGCCATTAAGAGTGTAAGAATGGCAGCAATGTAAATATTCCCCTTGAAAATAAATAGGTGAATTTTGATTGGCTGTTGTAGGCTCCACTCACTTTCCTGAATATTAATCCCAGTCACCCTGTGGCCAACTGTGTCAAGTTTGGGAACCCTGCCATTAACAGTGTAAGAATGGTTGCAGTTTATATTTTCCCATGTAAAAAATTGTTGTTGGCGCCACCCACTTTTTTGCACCTTGACATGCAATCACTCAATTACCAAGTTTATTGGCTTTGGGGTCCTTGGTATCAATAATTTGTATATTCCCATTGAAATTAAACAAATCTGATAGGCAGCTTGTGGCTATGCCTCTTTCTGAATTTTAACCCCAGTGACCAACTGTACCAGGTTTGAGGCATCTGCTAGTAACAGTGTAAGAATGGCAGCAATTTAAATATTCCCCTTGAAAATCAACAGGTCAATTTTGATTGGCTGTTGTAGGCTCCACCCATTTTCCTGAATATTAATCCCAGTCACCAGTGATCAACTGTGTAAAGTTTGAGAACCATGCAAATAACTTTGTAAGAATGGCTGCAGTTTATATTTTCCTAGGGAAATTCATTTTGGCCCAGCCCACTTTTTGTATCTTTGACACACAGTCACTCAATGACCAAGTTTGTGAGCTTTCGGATTCCTGGCATAAAAAATGTGTGGATGGAAGCAGTTTATCAACCAAGGAAATGTGAATCGCTGTTTGTGGCCCCGCCCCTTTAGTGAATTTGGACCCCAGTCACCCAATGACCGTCTGTAGCAGGTTTGAGGCCTCTGCCATAAACAGTGTAAGAATAACAGCAGTTTAAATACTCCCCTTGAAAATCAATAGGCAAATTTTGACTGGCTGTTGTAAGCCCCACCCACTTTCCTGAATCTTAATCTCATTCACCCAGTGACCAAGTGTGCCAAGTTTGAGAAACCTGCCAATAACAGTGTAAGAATGGCTGCAGTTTACATTTCCCCATTAAGAATGAATGGCTGAAATTTGATTGGTTGTTTTATGCTCCGCCCACTTTTCCTGAATTTGTAACCTCGGTCACCAAGTGACCAACTGTGCCAAGTGTGGGGACTCTGGCTTGACTACTGTGAGAATGGCAGCCTTTTACATTTTTTCCACTGACATGAATGGGTGGAATCTGATTTGCTGTTTGTAGCTCCGCCCAGGTGTGCAGGGGGGACGCCAGACCCCCAGAACATATCATCCCAGGTAGTAAGGGATCTGTGTACCAAGTTTCATTCAAACCGGCCAAGGCGTTTTTGCGTGATCGCAGCACATACACACACATACATACATAAGATTTTATACATACAGATTTAAGTGGCAAGAGTACAGATGAAGTTATTGCTGATTAAAAAGAGACACAGCTAAAGTGTCAAAACTGCTCTGGTCCATCAGGGGAAAACAAAGTCTGGATGAGAAGTGGTTAAGATGGTCAAACAGGAAACACTCAACTCAGCACAATCTAGTATGTAAAGACACAGTAGAAGCAGCTAGAAGCCTACTACAGAGTTGGGTGGCACAACAGCACATAACACTGGACATGCCCATTAACAAACACGTTAAAAAATATACCTTCTGGGTGGTGGGGTTGAATTGTACAATATCACTTGTTCTTTTGCATACCTTCAATCCACTGTGACTGATTCTCTTAGGGTCAGTATCAAGCTATGCAGAGGGGTGCAAGGAGTGTCCCGGAAGCTTGCATCACCCAGGACTTCTCTTCTTCAGGGTCTGCTCCTCGGTGTGTCCATTACTGGGTCCAGCCACTAGCCATGTGTCACTGTTAGGAGCAGAGTGGACACTGAAGAGGGGGAGATGATACAAGCTAATAGTTATACTTCCTAGCACTCCACACACCACTCTGTATTAGAATACGATGGAGCCACCGGCGTACCTACCGGGGATGCGACCCCATCAGCCGCAGGGTGGCCCGGGGCCGTTCTGGGGCCCGCCAGCGGTGTGCGGGGGGGAGCGCTGCTGCCCACCCGATTCTGAGACCCCCCTCCAGGTGTTCAACTGGCCGCAGCGTCTAACAGACGCTGCGCCAGTTCATTCCCTGAATCCCTGCAGCCCGCAGTCTCCCGGGAGGCAGAGCAGGGCTACGGCAAGATGGCTGCCGAAGCCCTGCACTGGAGACTATTTGTGTCTCCAGTACAGGGCTTCGGGAGCCATCTTGCTGTAGCCCTGCACTCTGCCTGTCAGCGCAGGAGATGTGCTGCAGGAGGCTTATCGGGGGATCTGCGCACCAGAGGCCGGGAGAGGAGACTTCTGACAGGTAAGTGAATTGTTTTGTTTTGTTTTTTAACAGGTGCATTTTTTTTCTGGTGAACGCTTCCCACATTAGAATTTTTTGATGATTGTTGCCCACATTACGATATTCTGGTGACTGCTGCCCACACATTGCTATTTTCTGGTGACTGCTGCCCACATTACGATATTCTGGTGAACCGTGAACGCTGCCCACATTGTGATTTTCTGGTGACTGCTGCCCACATTACGATAATCTGGTGACTGCTGCCCACATTACGATTTTTGGGTGATTGTTGCCCACATTACGATATTCTGGTGAACGCTTCCCACATTACGATATTCTGGTGAACGCTTCCCACATTACGATATTCTGGTGAACGCTGCCCACATTACGATTTTTTGGTGATTGTTGCCCACATTACAATTTTCTGGTGACTGCTGCCCACATTACGATTTTCTGGTGAACGCTGCCCACATTACGATATTCTGTTGTACGCTTGCCACATTGCGATATTCTGGTGAACGCTGCCCACATTACGATTTTTTGTTGACTGCTGCCCACATTACGATTTTCTGGTGAACACTGCCCACATTACGATATTCTGGTGAACGCTTCCCACATTGCGATATTCTGGGGAACGCTGCCCACATTACGTTTTTTGGGTGACTGCTGCCACATTACAATTTTCTGGTGACTGCTGCCCACATTACGATTTTCTGGTGACTGCTGCCCACATTACGATATTCAGGTGAATGCTGCCCATATTATGATATTCTGCTGAACGCTGCCCACATTACGATATTCTGGTGAACGCTGCCCATATATCGATTTTCTGGTGAACGCTGCCCACTGTACGATTGTCTGGTGAACGCTGCCCACGTTACGATTTTGTGGTGACTGCTGCCCACATTACAATTTTCTGGGGAATGCTGCCCACATTACAATTTTCTGGTGACTGCTGCCCACATTAGGATTTTCTGGTGACTGCTGCCCACATTACAATTTTCTGGTGACTGCTGCCCACATTACAATTTTCTGGTGACTGCTGCCCACATTACAATTTTCTGGTGAATGCTGCCCACATTACAATTTTCTGGTGAACGCTGCCCACATTACAATTTTCTGGTGAACGCTGCCCACATTACAATTTTCTGGTGAACGCTGCCCACATTACAATTTTCTGGTGAATGCTGCCCACATTACAATTTTCTGGTGACTGCTGCCCACATTACAATTTTCTGGTGACTGCTGCCCACATTACAATTTTCTGGTGACTGCTGCTCCCATTACAATTTTCTGGTGACTGCTGCTCTCATTACAATTTTCTGGTTAATGCTGCCCACATTAAGATTTTCTGGTGAACGTTGCCCACATTACGATTATTTGGCACCTATGGGGGGGCCCCATCCAAATATTCGCAGGGGGGCCCAGTGATTTCTAGTTACGCCCCTGGATGGAGCCCCTTGTTCTTTACTATGCAGCCACAGTTGCATATTCCCCTCTTCCCCCCTCCCCCTTTTATGATAGATGGAATTGCTGTATTGGTAATAACCGTTAGACAGAAGCACCAGCAAAGATTAAAATACACTAAAAGCTGTCTAAAAGGGAGGTAGTGGTGGGCTTACCTCAAGGTAGCCAAATACAATGGGTCTACTTTCAAAATAACTGCTTTACTGTCATATAAAAAAACTTCACATGTGACACATTTCGTGGGGAAGCCCGCTTCCTCAGGCAAAATATTGTACTATCTGTTTCTCAAGTTCTGAACTTAACACCTCCTTCTGACTTTGAAATACAGATAGGCCCGGTTCACATCTGCGTTTTTTTTGCAGATCCGGCTGTCAGGATCAGGTAAAAACTGTCAGTTTTTACAGCCAGTGTTTATTCCCATGAAGCTACAAAACCTTCCGTTTCCATTCCCGCTGAGCAAAACGGTCCAGAAAATTGGGTCCTGCTGCATTTTTTTGTCCATTTTGCAGAACGGACAACGGAACCGTACGGCTGGTTCCTTTGGAAAAAGCTAATGTGAACTGAGCCATACTCCGTATTTTGCCTGAGGAAACAGGTTGTCTCACGAAATGCATCACCAGAAGAGAGTTTTTTCATGTAAATATATAGCTATATTTAAAATTAGACCCATTATGTCTGACTACTGGGAGGTAAGTCCACCACTGCCTCCCTTTTAGGCTGGTTTTACACTTGAGGCACCGCAGATATGAGGCTTCATATGACCCTGGGACATAGTGTTGCAACAGAGTCATATGCATAGGCCCGCCCCCAGCTAGTGACCAGGGCCGGCCCTAGACTTTTTGCCGCCTGAGGCAAATTTAGGAGAAAATTGCTGAAGCCCCCCCCCCCCCCCCCCGTCCGTGGGTGCAGGGGGGCCGGCCACCGTGCCGAAGGGGTAGCGGGCAGGTCGGGGGTATTGGGCCTAGCAGTGGGGAGGGGGGTCGGACCCCCCCTCCCTCGCCTGGGTCCCCCGATCTGCGCTCCCCTCCAGCTGTAATTAGGAAGCCGCTTGCAGATCGTAAGAGGCAATGGGCGGGGAGGACTCACCTTATCCGCGTTCCATCGTGCGCTCCACTGACGTCACTTCCTGCATCGCCGTCCACTTACAATACAGTGGGCGGCGATGCAGGAAGTGACGTCATTGGAGCGCTCGCTGGAACGCGGAAAAGGTGAGTCCTCCCCGCCCGTTGCCTCTTACGATCTGCAAGCGGCTGCTTCCTAATTACAGCCAGGGCTGCCATCAGAAATTTTGGGGCCCCTCACACATCGTCAGGCCTAAGCCCCCCCCCTCCCTGGGTCCACCTACTGGTTGCTGTGCCCACCCACTAGCCACCCCTCCTCCCCGTGTCCATGCAGGAAGGGCACTGCGGCGAAAAATGTGCATGGCTCCGACACTGAAGAAAGCGGCATGCATAGCGTGATGTGGCAAAAAGTGGGCGTGCCTTAGCATGTTGTGGGTGGAGCCAAATTCTAGCAAAATACAAGTAGTTCCTGGTTAACAAATGAGATAGGTACTTGCAGGTTCGTTCTTATGCTTTATCCGTTCTCTTTTGTCCCCCTCTTTTCTTCCTGTGCCTCTTTTGTCCCCCTCTGTCTCACCTTAGTTTGTTCCTCTTTTGTGTCCCTATGTGTGACCTCATGTTCCCGTCTCATCTCTTTTCTCCTTGTGCCTCTTTTGTCCGCTTCTGTTCCCCCTGTGCCACCTCTTGTCCCCTGGTTAGTGAGACACAGGCCTGCAGCCAGCACATGTGGCTCTTCCAGCGCTTTGGAGGGGCACAGGGCCCCCAGAAGCCCTGGGCCCCTTACTGCAGTGTCAGTTGTCCCCCCCTGATGGCTGCCCTGATTACAGCTGGAGGGGAGCGCAGATCAGGGGACCCCTCCCCACCGCTAGGCCCAATACCCCCGACCTGCCCGCTACCCCTCAGGCTCGGCGGCCGGCCCCTCCGGACGGGTGCCGCCCCTAGAAGTTTGCCGCCTGAGGCAAATGTTTCACCCCGCCTCATGAGCGGGCCGGCCCTGCTAGTGACGTACACCCTGTTAATCAGGAAGTACGTCACTGGGATTCCCATTGGTTAGCACACACTTGCACCCTGTTCCCATTGTGCACACTTATTTCATTGCCCATTAATTTGCATTACTACATAATTCGTGCTGTGGGCACAGATCATGTAGTAATGCGCTGCAGTTTTTGCATTGGCATAGCGGTGATTCGGTTACATGCGCTCAGGGCCGGGCGGAGGCAGAGGCGAGAAAGGCTTCAGCCTCAGGGCGCAGTGTAGGAGGGGGCGCACAACTCACTCTGCTATCATTCCCCTATTGTTTTGGAAGCAGAGAGAAATAAGTAAAGGGGATACATGGCAGTGACTGCAAGCCAGATAACTAGAGATTAGGTGTTGGGGGCCCTGGGGTGCCTCTTAGTCTAGCAATCAGAGTGTGAGGGCTGGGATGGGGGGGGGGGGGGAGGGATGGAGAAGCGCACTTTGTTGCCTCAGCCTTGGGTGCTGGAGGACCTTGTCCCAGCTCTGCATGCGCTGCATCACATGAAGTGTACGCGTCTCCATAAACATGCATGGCCCTTGCGGCGGGGATTTGGCAGGGGAACAGTAACATGGTGCGACACAGCGTGCAAGTGTGCAAGAGGTCTTCAACTGCTTTTTGTGTATTTTAATCTTTGCTGGAACTTCTGTTCCAACAACATGGTGTCCATAGTAGCCGTGCATTTTATATGGGGGGCATAAGGCTGCATTTGTTATATGGGGGCCCTGACTGCTGCACTATCTCTACATCTTAAAGAAGAAAATCTAATTATCTTTCTATAAAGGCACAGACATCAGGCTATTTCCTCTGCACCTGTTTGTTATTTCATACAGTTAATGTAAAACTTCAATTCACGTTTATGAGCGATACGCCTTCTGGAATGTAAGTAGCAGCATTGTTTGCTGAATTCTGACACCAGAGGACAATGGAGAAAGATCCCTAAGCATGCCGTGCCTCATGGGACTGATGTGCTGATGTAAGTTACCCTTAATAATTAATATACTGTACGTTCTTGATAAGTTATTTGACATTTGGGTTGATTCACAAAACTCCTTCAATTAGTTTTCTCTTCTTACTTATTTCTCTTTTTGTCTGTAAAATAATTTTTCAGCAATTGCCAAGCCGAAAAAAAAAGTTAAAATGACTTGTTCCTGATTAACGTTGGAATGAACTTTCATGCCTTTTTTTTTAACTTTTTATGCTTGTTGGGTGCTTAACCACTTCACCCTAACTGGACGAAAATTTTCGTCCAGTTAGGCTGCGCGCGCTCCCGCGGGCCCTTTCGTGCGCGCTCCCGCCGCCGGCCGTTAGCACAGCCATCAATGAAAGGGATTATAGATCCCTTTCATTGATCGGACCCCCCCCGGAGTAAAGCCGACAGCGTCTCTTCAGACGCTGCAGCTTTTCTGAGCTCTGGTCTTCTTTCTTCTTCCTGGGAGCGAGATCGATCGCTCCCAGGACTTTTTGACTGTGGCAATCTTGTGGCCAAATAGTAAAACTACACCCCAAACCACATTTTATTAAAGAAATAAATTTTTACACATTTAAAATCCCCTGTTTACCTCCCACACCAAAAAGTACCAACATACAAGTTTTAAGAAAAAAATAAAATAAAAAATTACAATAATAATAATAATAATAATTAAAAAAAAACTAAATAGTTACCTAAGGGTCTGAACTTTATAAATATTCATGTCAAAGGAGTATATCAATATGATTTATTAAATGATGGGCTTCTAAATAGTGATGGACGCAAATTGAAAAAATGCACCTTTATTTCCAAATTGAATATCGGCGCCATACATTGTGATAGGGACATAATTTAAATGGTGTAATAAGCGGGACAAATTGGTAAATAAAGTACATAGGTTTTAATTATGGTAGCATGTATTAATTTCAAACTATAATGGCCAAAAGCTGAGAAATAATGATTTTTCTTCCATTTCTTTCTTAATATTCCTGTTAAAAAGAATTTAGAATAAATTAATTCTCAGCAAAATGTATTACCCACCGAAAGCCTAATTGGTGACGTAAAAAACAAGATATAGATCAATTCATTGTGATGAGTAGTGATAAAGTTACTGGCAAATGAATGGGAGGTGAAAGTTGCTCACGTAAAAAAAATCTCAACCCTGTAGGCTGAAGTGGTTAAAAGTTAAACGGCTTTATATAGATAAGGTGAGACCAGAGGCGTAGCTATGGGTGGGCAAGGGGGGACATATGTCCCTGGGCACAGCACTGTGAGGGAGCTCAGCACGGCCGCTGCACCCAGGGCCGGCCGAGGCAGAGGCGAGAGAGGCTTCAGCCTCAGGGCGCAGTGTAGGAGGGGGTGCACAACTCACTCAGCTATCACTCCCCTATTGTTTTTGAAGCAGAGCGAAATAAGAAAAGGGGATACACGGCAGTGACTGCAGGCCAGATAACTAGAGATTAACGGGTTGGGGTCCCTGTGGTGCATCTTATTCTGAAAGCAATCAGTGTGTGACGGCTGTGTCAAATATCTTATTGATATCTGCCTTAAATGATTATCAACTACTTAAAAGGGCAAGCCTAAAAAATCGTCATAATCAAGATTAGCCAGTAGTGGGTGCGTAGCTCACTATAAACAGAATATTTATAGGCAGGGTTGCTCGGGTAGTACTTTTTAATACCCGCCCGGATCTGGATCCAGGTACCCAGATACCCGGATCCGATTCGGGTACCCGGATCCGACCTTGCGGGTATCTGAGTGAATTCGGATATCCGACCAAATTACCTGCGGGTACCCGACCAATTCGGGTACCCGGATAGAAAAACGGGAGTGCCCTTTAAATAGCTTTAAAATAAGTTTTTAGGGTAAATGATGCATGTAGCATGATGTTTTTTTTTAATGGGAAACACTAATTTATTATTTTGTTAACATAAATTGAAAAAAAAACAAAAGGGCCTGTAAATTATTAACATCAGGATAGGTTCCAGGCAGCGGTCGACGGTCGTGCAGCCCACATTGTGTCCAAAGTCCTACCGCACAACTGGGACATGACAGTTTTCAGCCCAGACACCTCCCAAAAATGACACCGCAATTGTGTTTTGGGTTGAATATAGGTGGTGGTATCAGCAGCAGTGGCCTGTGGAACCGGGGCGGTGGGAGCCAGCGCCAGCTTGCTTCAGCCTCTTGAACTCCTCATGCTCATCCCTCCTCAAAACCCAGAACATCCTCCTCAAACTTCTTGCGGCTAACAGCCCTGAGTTCAATCGCGGCGCCTGGAGCGAAAAGCTCACTGACTGAGGGTAGGCTGCCCACTGGGGTCGACACTGACACGGCAGACCTTCTGAGGGTGGCCGTAATGTTGCTCCCTGTCCTCTTGTCCTTGCTGCCCCTCCCCCAGCTGCCGGTGCCAGCAGACATAGTACAACTTATATGTGATGATGTCACCAGATGATGTGGGGTACTTTTACTTTAATAAAATCGGGGTTGGACTTTACATCAAATCAGCACGGAGTGACAGACCGCAGAGTAGAGGACAGACAGTGCACACTATCTGTCTAATGGTGGGTACACACGGTGCGTTCCCGCACTCGACTTCCCGCTCGATTCCCGTCGACTCGATTATTTCCGACATGTCTGATTTGTGTTTCGATGGATTGTTAGGTCAATTTGGCATACTTTACATGCGAATCGACCTAACGATCCATCGAAACGCAAATCGGACATGTCGAAAATAATCAAGTCGACGGGAATCGAGAGGGAAATCGAGTGCGGGAACGCACCGTGTGTACCCGCCAGGCCGTCACCATAACAACTAACTGCAGTACTAACTACAATACAATAACACAGTAATCCTCCTATTCCTTATACTGTCCTGCTGGCCTGCATAGCACACACAGGCACAGACATGACCTGACTGAGTGAATGAAATCAAACAATTACAAGCTAGCTAGCTAAAAAAAAGCAATAGAACAATAGTGTAGTGAAGGTGTTTAGCACTCAAAGCTTTAGGTTTATCACTGTACTAGCTGATTGCCCGGTGTTGCCCGGGTATGTATTTGGCTCCGCCTACTTTTTCTAACCCTAACACACAATTACTCACTGACCAAGTTTGTGAGCTGTGCGGTCTTTGGTATCAGTAATCTGCATTGAAATGAAACAAATCTGATTGGCTGTGTGTGGCTCCACCCCCTTTTCTGAATTTGAACCCCAGTCACCCAATAACCAACTGTACCAGGTTTGAGGCCTGTGCCATTAACAGTTCAAGAATGGTAGCAATTAAATATTCCCCTTGAAAAGCAACAGGTGAAATTTGATTCACTTTTGTAGGCTCCACCCACTTTTCTGAATATTAATCCCAGTCACCCAGTGACCAACTGTGCACAGTTTAAAAACTCTGCCATTAACCATGTAAGAATGGCTGCAGTATACATTTTCCCAGTGAAATTTGTATTTGTCTCCACCCACTGATGACCCGGCATTGCCCGGGTATGTATTTGACTGGTGTTGGCTCCGCCCACTTTCTAACCCTAACACACAAACACTGAATGACCAAGTTTGTGAGCTTTGGGGTCCTTGGCATTAATAATTTGTATATTCCCATAGAAATTAAACAAATAAGATAGGCTGTTTGTGGCTCCGCCCCCCTCCAGCATCTGAACCCCAGTCACCCAATGACCAACTGTAGCAGGTTTGAGGCATCTGCTATTAACAGTGTAATGGCAGCAATTTAAATATTCCACTTGAAAATCAACAGGTGAATTTTGATTGGCTATTATAGGCTCCACCCACTTTCCTGAATATTAATCTCAGTCACTCAGTGACCATCTGGTCAAGTTTGGGAACCCTGAAATAAACAGTGTAAGAAGGGCTGCAGTTTACACTTTCCCAGTGAAATTTGTTTTTGGCTCCGTCCAGTTTTTGTAACCTGGACACAAAGTCACTACTCAATGCCCAAGTTTGTGAGTTTTGGGGTCCTTGGCATCAATAATTTGTATTTTCCCATGAAATTAAACAAATCTGATTCACTGTTTGTGGCTCTGTCCCCTTTTCTGAATTTGAACCTCAGTGACCCAATGACCAACTGTACCAGGTTTGAGGCTTGTGCCATTAACAGTGCAAGGATGGCAGCAATTTTAATATTCTCCTTGAAAAGTGACATGTGATTTTTGATTGGAATTTTTAGGCTCCACCCACTTTTCTGAATATTAATCGCAGTCACCCAGTAACCAGCTATGCTAAGTTTGAGAACCCTGCCATTAACAGTGAAGAAGGGCTGCAGTTTACAATTTCCCAGAAAAATCTGTTTTTAACTCCTTCCACTTTTTGTAACCTTGACACAGTCACTACTCAATGACCAAGTTTGTGAGCTTTTGGGTTCCTGGCATCAAAATTGTGCAAATGGAAGCAGTTTAACCAGCAAAGAAATCTGGCTGTTTTTGGCTCCGCCCCTGTCCTGAATTTGAACCCCAAACACTTAAAGAGGAACTCCAGTGAAAATAATGTAATACAAAAGTGCTTCATTTTTACCATAATTATGTATACATGATTTAGGCAGTGTTTGCTCATTGTAAAATCTTTCCTCTCCCAGATTCACATTCTGACATGTATTACATGGTGACATTTTTACTGTGGGCAGGTTATGTAGCTGTTTCTAGCTGTTCTGGCCTTGCAGATAGCTCTAAACAGCCATTTCCTGTCTGTGAACATTGTTACATTGTGGCAGTTTGCCCAGAGTACCGTACGGTACCAGAGCCTCTTGTGGGAGGGGTTTCAGCAAAAAATCAGTCATGCAGCGCCCCCTGATGGTCTGTTTGTGAAAATCATTATATTTCTCATGTAAAAGGGGGTATCAGCTACTGATTGGGATAAAGTTAAATTCTTGGTCGGAGTTTCTCTTTAAAGTGAACCTAAAGCCGATAAAAAAAAATGAGATTAACTCACCTGGGGCCTCCCTCAGCCCCCTGCAGCCGATCGATGCCCTCGCAGCTCCGCTCCGATGTCCCAGGACCCGCCGGTGAGCACTTCTGGTTTCGCCGTCACCGGCCGACAGGCATGGGAATGCGAGTGATTGTTCGCGTTCCCAGCCTGTATATCGCCCCCTATGCTGCTATTGCGGCCAGGAGGCTACCGACTGTAGCAGGTTTGAGGCCTCTGATATTAACAGTGTGAGAATGGCTGCAGTTTCAATATTCCCCTTGAAAATCAATAGGTGAATTTTGATTGGCTCTTGTAGGCTCCACCTACTTTTCCAAATATTAATCCTAGTCACCCAGTGGCCAACTGTGTGAAGTTTGAGAACCCTGCCATTAACAGTGTAAGAAAAGCTGCAGTTTACATTTCCCCATGTAAAAAGTTAGTTGTTTTTGGCTCCGCTAACTATTTCTAATCTTGACATACAGTCACTTAATGACCAAGTTTATGAGCTTTGGGGTCTTTGGCTTCAATAAGTTGCATTTTACCATTGAAATGAAACAAATCTGATTGGCTGTTTTTGGCCCACTCTCTTCAGAATTTAAACCCCAGTCTCCCAGTGACTGACTGTAGCAGATGTTAGGCCTCTGCCATTAAGATTGCATGAATGGCAGCAATGTAAATATTCCCCTTGAAAATCAAAAGGTGAATTTTGATTGGCTGCTTTAGGCTCCACCCACTTTTCTGAATATTAGTCCTAGTCACCCAGTGACCAACTGTGTCACGTTTGAGAACCCTGCCAATAACAGAATGGCTGAAATCAATCTAACAAATCTGATTGGCTGTTTGTGGATCCACCCCTTTAGTGAATTTGGACCCCAGTCACCCAATGACTGACTGTATCAGGTTTGAGGCCTCTGCCACTAACAGTTTAAGAATAGTAGCAATGTGAATATTCCCCTTGAAAATAAATAGGTACATTTTGATTGGCTGTTGTAGGCTCCACCCACATTTCTGAATATTCATCCCAGTCACCCAAGGGCCAATTGTGTAAAGTTTGGGAACCCTGCAATATAAAAAATGAAGTTGTTGGCACCGCCCACTTTATCTAACCTTGACATACAGTCACTCAATTATCAAGTTTATCAGCTTTGGGGTCCTTGGTATCAATACTTTGTATATTCCCATTGAAAAATAAGCAAATCTGGCTGTTTGTGGCTCCGCCCCCTTCCTTAATTTGGACCCTAGTCACCCAGGTTTGAGGCATCTGCTTTTAACAGTATAAGAGAATGGTAGCAGATGAAATATTCCCTTTGAAAATCAAAAGGTGAATTTTTATTGGCTGTTGTAGGCTCCACCCACCTTCCAAAATCTTAATCTGTCACCCAATGACCAACTGTGCAAAGTTTGAGAACCCGGCCATTAACGGTGTAAGAATGGCTGCAGTTCATATTTTCCCAGTAAAAGCTGTTTTGGCTCCGCCCACTTTTTGTAACCTCAATGACCAAGTTTGTGAGCTGTCAGGTTCCTGGCATCAGAAATGTGTGAATGGAAGCAGTTTATCCACCAAGGAAATCTGATTGGCTGTATGTGGCCCCGCCCCTTTCGTGAATTTGGACCCCAGTCACCCAATGACCAACTGTAGCAAGTTTGAAGCCTCTGCCATTAAAAGTGTAAGAATAGCAGCAGTTTAAATATTCCCCTTGAAAATCAATAGGTGAATTTTGATTGGGTGTTGTAGGCTCCACCCATTTTCTTGAATCTTAATCACATTCACCCAGTGACTAAGTGGGGCAAGTTTGAGAACCCTGCGATTAACAGTCTAAGAATGGCTGCAGTTTTGAAAAAGCGTTTTGAGTGCCTTAGACAGCAGCGGATTACCCCTGTGGTCCTTCTCCTGGGTTCTACTTGTTATATTTTGTTGTATTGTTCTATCTATGCCTTTATTCGATGCACATGCACTGGTACTAATTTATGCTCTGCACCTACTTTATGTAACTGTATTTCTGTATATCTACTGTATACACTGTATGTTAATTGTACTTTCCGCTACTGTTCCACCACCGACCCTGTTGTGTCAAAATCAATTTCGGGTACAACTCGCATTGTACTTGGCGAAATAAACAGGATTCTGAGTTTACATTTTCCCATTTAAAATGAACGGCTGAAATTTGATTGGCTGTTTTATGCTCCGCCCACTTTTCCTGGATTTGTAATCTCGGTCAATGAGTGACTAACTGTGCCATGTGTGGGAACTCTGGCTTGATTACTGTGAGAATGGCAGCCTTTTACATTTTTTCCATTGACTTGAATGGGTGGAATCTGATTTGCTGTTTGTAGCTCCGCCCAGGTGTGCACACACACACGCAAACACGCACGCACGCACGCACGCACGCACGCACGCACACACACACACACACACACACACACACACACAATTTTATATATATAGATACAGCACTTGCTAAGCCAACAGCACTGGAGCAAGTCTGTCAGTGAGCAGCCAGCCAGCCACACAAGCAAGGACGATCTGTCTCATCATGACAGCCCTCCTTACTATACAAGGGGGCTGGCCAGGGTTCCTTTCTGTGATTGGGTGGCAGGGCTTAGGCTGGGAGTCCTCTGATTGGCTCAATGAGGTCAGGTGGGGCTGGCCAGGGTTTCCCTCTGTGATTGGTTGCTAGGGCTTCTGCTGGGAGCCCTCTGATTGGCTCAATGACATCATCTCCTTACTTTCACTACCCGGATCCGGATATCCACGGGTACCCGGGTTATGCGGCCAGATATCCGCAGATAGCTATCCGGATCTGGGCCCAGGTATCCGGATCCAACCCGTATAGCAGAAAAATGGTCGGATACCCTGGTTTACCCGGGTACCTGGATCCGGATGAGCATCCTTGTTTATAGGTTAACAGGTTTACCTCTGGAAAAAATACGCAACACTCATCTGTTGAATATTACAAAATTATATTGATATAAAAAAAAAATAGATAAAGCATATATACAGGAATATACATCTCTTCAGTTGTGGTCCATCATCCAATATATATTTTCAAAGTTCCATTAGTGAAACAAGTCCATATCAATATAGCAACTTTTCTGCTGTAGATTTTATCCTCCATCGATAATTGTTACCTCGAGATTGTATGGTGTATGGTGCACAAAAATATAGCTTTATCCAGGGGGCGTAACTAGGAGTAACCAGGCCCCCCTGCAGAGATTCTGACGCACCCCCCCCCCCCCCCCCTGGGGCCTGCTCAAGGCCGATTTGGGGGGCTGGAGGGGACGAAGCATGAGGGGAAAGCCATGACCACACTCGGCGTGGAGGAGGGACGTTCCCCCCCCCCCCTCCCTCACCTCGGGCTCTCCCCTCTGCGCTCCCCTCCAGCTTAAATTAGTGTCTGGGCAGCAGCGGGCAGATACATACCTTTCTTGCGTTCCACCGCGGATACTCCTCGCTCTAGTGTCTGACGCTACTTCCTGTTTATACAGGAAGTGACGTCAGACGCTAGAAAGAGGAACATTCCCGGTGGAACGCAAGGAAGGTATGTATCTGCACGCCGCTGCCCAGACACCAATTTAAGCTGGAGGGGAGCGCAGATGGAAGAGCCCAAAGTGAGGGAGGGGGGGACCTTCCCCCCTCCCCGCCGAGTGTGGCCATGGCTTTCCCCTCATGCTGCGTCCCCTCCAGCCCCCCAAAATGGCCCTGAGCGGGGACTGCAGGCCCTATTGTTACGCCCATGGCTTTATCCTTAAAAAATGGTATATAGAGTTCCATTCTTGTATAAAGAACTTTAAGTGGATATATCTTAATCAATCAAAGCTAGGTAGTTGTCCCTAAGCTTGCAATTGCATTTAAATAGCAATGCTTACTAGGTGGAAGGGATGGAGCGGCGTACTTTGGTGTCTCAGCCTTGGGTGCTGGAGGACCTTGTCCCAGCTCTGGCTGCACCCCAACATGTGTGAGAGGCGGCTCGCTGCTTGCCCGAAGTGCCCCTGCTTCACTCCCTACTTCTGTAGAAGAGTAAAGAATTATTAGCAGCAGTAGACAAATAGGGGCACATCTGGCTATCTAAAGGGGGCACATTTGGCTATTTAAAGGGGGCACATCTGGCTATCTGAACAGGGGAAGGGAGCATATTTGGCTAAATGGGGGAAGGGGGCACATCTGGCTAAACAGCCTTTGAACATTTGACTCCACCCATGACCACAACCATATTCTGACATGTGGCCATGCCCATTTTTTTCCGGGGGGGGGGGGGGGGGCGGTATGGTGGGTGCCAAAACTGCCTCTGGGTGAGACAGTTTGCAAAGAGAGTTTTTCTGAATGTAAGTGGTTCTGGATGTGTGCCTGGCTTTCAAGAGCATAAAGAGATGATTTGCCTATTTGGGGGTGATGCATCATGGGAATCCACAGTTGCTCACTTAAAGGGAGTCAGAAGCCAACACCCCCCCCCCCACCACCACCACCACCACCACACACACACACACACACACAAAAACAGATACTTACCTAAGGAGGGGGAAGGCTCTGGGTGCTACAGAGCCTTCCCGTTCCTCTACTCATCCAGCAGTTCCTGTACTGGCTCCCCCCGTTAGCAGTCTCCGACCCAGAAGTCTTCGGGAGCACTTGGGCTCCACACTGCGCACACAGGATTGCCCGATCTCGCGCAGTACAGCACTCGGGCTCCTGAAGACTGCTTAAGCCTCCCGCGGCGCTAGATTTAAAAGGAAAAGCCTGCAGGGGAACGAGGGGATGAGGAGAGGTATGGAAAGGCTCTGAAGGACCCCAGAGCCTTCCCTCTTCTTAGGTAAGTATCTGTTTTTTGGGTGGTTTCAGATCCTCTTTAAAGCTGAACTATCGTAAATACCTTTTGTTTTAAGAAGGCAAAATTACATATTCAGCAATGATTTTTAGTAAGAGGGCTTTACAGTCTCGATTTATTTAGTACATCACTGCGATTTAAGGCAGCGCTGTACTGGGGACAGCTGTGACACTCGGCTGTCCCCCTGGGTGACTCAGCGAGTGATCGTCTCTCATAGGCTGATGTCTATGAGAGCTGATCGCTGGGATTGGCTGATGGGAGGAGGGTAGTAAATAAAATATAAAAAAGGCAAATTTTATTTTTAAAAAAGGAAATAAATTTACAAATAAATAAACAAACATGGCAGCACCAATCAGAGCCCACCAACAGAAATCTTGGTTGGTGGGCAGAAATGGGTGGGGGGGATCACTTGTGTACTGAGTTGTGTGGCCCTGAAGCAAGGCCTTAAAATTGCAGTGGCCTAATTTGTAAAAAAAAATAGCCTGGTCACTAGGGGGTAAAGTCTGTGGTCCTGAAATGTTTAAAGAGGAACTTCAGCCTAAACAAACATACCATCATTAAGTTACATTAGTTATGTTAATTAAAATAGATAGGTAATATAATCTCTTATCCACCCTATTTTAAAGGAACAGGCAAATGTTTGTGATTTCATAGGGGCAGCCATCTTTTTGGTTGAAAGGAGGTGACAGGGAGGATGAGACACAGCTCCAACTGTCCTGTTGTGAGAAAACGCGGAAAAGCCACCGCAAGTACTCAGAGTAAGGCGGCCGATTCCGCGTTCAACACGGCAGCTTGTGCGCAGGGCGGCGGATTCCGCGTCCGACGCGGTGGTTTGCACGCATAGGGCTACCTCTGTCAGTACTGCTGAATGCGGAGAAAACGCCGCACGCTCGGCCAGCGGTGCAGCGGATTCCGCATCCAAAACAGCAGAGGCATTACAACACATGTCTGGTGTGGCTGGGACTGATAGTCCACTTTAGAAGGACGCGTGCGCGCGCAGAGAGGCAGAGCATTTATGACAGCCAGAGGGGTGTCAGCTGACCAGGCCGGTCAGCTGACAATTCTTTCAGTTCTCATTGGTCCAGCACTTAGGGGAGGCGCAGGAGAGCGCTGGTGTATATATACTGGGTGCTGGTCATTCCTCTGGTGTCTGGCGTTGCGATCACTACGTGGTAGCACTCAGACCCTGTCAGTATCTGTGTTACATTAGACCAGTTTCCTAGGTGTTGATGATCAAGGAGCTCACACCTTAGTCTAGGAATTCTGTATCATTTGTGTTATTATCTAGACCAGTTTCCAAGGTGTTGATGACCAAGGAACTCACACCTTAGTCTAGGAATTTCTGTTATCATTTGTGTTATTATCTAGACCAGTTTCCAAGGTGTTGATGACCAAGGAACTCACACCTTAGTCTAGGAATTTCTGTTATCATTTGTGTTATTATCTAGACCAGTTTCCAAGGTGTTGATGACCAAGGAACTCACACCTTAGTCTAGGAATTGTTGATTATTTGTTATGACCTTCTGCTTTCCTGACCATTCCTCTGATCTCTGATTTTGTACCTTTGTCATTCTGATACTCTGTTGCTGAACTCGGCTAGTCTCAAGATTCTGTATCTGTCTCCTGTTCTGTACTTTATCTGTCCGTGTGTTAACGACCTGGCCTGCCCGACCTCGAGAACTATCTCTCCTGTTGAGAGATAGTTCACAGATCTGTCAGTGACACTCCCTCATTGGTGTCACTCACGTTCTGTCCTTCCCACTCTCGGCCTGACTCCTCCCTGCGGAGAGTTCAGACCAACGGAAGGAACTTGCTGCAGAGCAATACTCCTTATTGCTCTAGCACCTGATTTCCAGGTGCGGTCCTCAAAGTATTACTGTTGCACCAAAACACTCTCATCACTCAGGTGTCCAGAGGTTAGAGATATATCTGATTATCGGTGATACTGCAGATCATTAATAATTGGGTATATATCTGCATTCTCGGTGATACTGCAGATCACCGGTAATCAGATCCTCTCTGTGTTACACCGATCGTTACACATGTGTCCTGATAACCCCTCCCAGCTGTGTGCACTTGGCTTCAAATCCCATCATGCTTTGCACAGCATCAGGGGAAAATGTCCGGGCAGATTTCTTCTGTGCAGCTAAAAATGAGGCTTGTATAAGAGAAACAAAGTTCTGATGCTGTGAAACTGTTAAAGAAACGCCAAGCCTGTTTAGTGCTGCTGAGTAGATTTTTAGTCTGGAGGTTCACTTTAACTACTTGAGGACCACAGTGGTAAACCCTCCTAAAAGACCAGGCACATTTTTACTAAAATGGCCACTGCAGCTTTAAGGCCAAGCTGCAGGGCCACACAACACAGCACACGAGTTATTCACCTCCCCCATTTCCCCCCCACCAACAGAGCTCTCTGTTGGTGGGGTCTGATCGCCCCCCCCCCCCCTGTGTTTATTTTTTTTATCAATATTTATGTTTTTTTATAATATATATTCCCTGCTCCCTCCCCCCACCAGCCAATCAGCGTGATTAGCTGTCATAGGCTTCAGCCTATGACAGCCGATCCCTCCCCAGCATATGGAGGGGACAGCTGTGTCAAACGGCTGTCCTCAGTACAGCGCTGCTGCCGATCACAGCGCTGTACATGTTAATTAGCCGGCAATTAGCGGCAATAGCCGCTCGGAGACTGAAGGCGGGGTGGAGCTCCGACCCCCGAGCAGGAGATGCGCGCGCAGCCTTCGCGCGATCTCCTACAATATGCAGCCCCAGGACTTAACACCGATCGACGTTAGGCGGTCCTGGGGCTGCCGCCGTGGCCACGCCCGTCGGTGTTGCGCGGTCCCAGAGGGGTTAAGTAAGCAAAGGTTGTCTGTTACCCTCCTCTCAGCTGGTACATAAATTGTTGTCCTGAGTGCTGGAATAATCTATGTGCAGGGTTTGGCTGTGAGAGATGTGCAACAGGGAATGGGTTTATGACAGTGGTATATAACTGATTATTTCTCATGTATTAACTTACCTTTATTCTCATATCTTTGTTCTTGTTTTTTGTCTCCCCAAGAGTCAACGTAACAATGCCGATCCACAAAATCTTCTTCTTCCTTCTCTTTTTTGCCATCATATTCATTCTGTACCAGGCCCTCAACATCATCTACCTTACCTATACCTACCCTTCTAATGAATCTCAGAAATCTCCTGTCCACGTTCTCATTATATCTTCCTGGCGTTCTGGGTCTTCCTTTCTTGGCCAAATCTTCAACCATCACGAGGATGTCTTCTATCTCTTTGAACCAGGACATTCAGTCTGGATGAAGTTTCGGAAACAGAGTGTTGAGCTACTCAACTACTTGGTCAGGGACCTCTTTCACTCCCTATTCACTTGTGATGTGTCTCCACTTCGACAATACCTTTCCAAGGGTGGGAAGAGTATCTCTGAGATGGGTTTCTTTGCAGAAAGTCGTGCTTTGTGCTCTCCACCATCTTGTTCATTTTATGTTCCATCTGAAGGATTTGATCGTCTCAAGTGCTACAGCCGTTGTAGAAATGTCTCTCTGGATAAAATGGCCGAGGCATGTACTAAATACAGTCATGTGGTGATGAAAACAGTTAGAATCCTAGATTTATCTGTGCTCCTTCCACTTTTTCGAGACCCTAATCTTGATCTACGGATTGTCCACCTTGTGAGAGATCCCCGAGCTGTTGCATCATCAAGAAAATATTTTAGCTTAAGTATCGAGGATCGAATTGTACTTCAGAACAACAATGAAAAAAGCAAGAATGACAAGGTCATGTCAAAGATCTGTAGATCACAAGTAGCCATAAACAAATTTGCCAAAACAGCAAAACATTTCATGCATGGGCGATATATGTTATTACGTCATGAGGACCTAGCTCTACATCCCGTTAAGAACCTCAAAGAGATTTATGAGTTTGCCAACCTAAGGATGTTGGAGGATATGGAGAGCTGGATCTATAATGTCACCCATAAAGAGGTCCTAACAAAAAGAGGTTTCATGACTTTTTCGAAAAACTCCTCATCAGTTGTCCAAAAGTGGAGATGGAAAATGGATTTCAAAAAGGTGAAGGGGGTTGAACAGGTTTGCAAAGAAGCTATGGATTTGTTTGGCTATTTGCCCGTAAATTCAGAACTGGACATGAAAAATGTTAGTGTAGAACTTGTCATTTAGCTGGGAATGCAAATGTGGTGCACTTCGAAACAAAGAACAGTAAGTTGAACTTGTCTAACAAAAAAGGTACTAAACAATGTTTACAAAGAAGGCCTAGTGTATTACAAAAGTTCAATCACCATCATTCGTGTGGCACACTACCTGCAAAGAAGAACATCACGGGCCATATGCAAACTGGTAGCAGGAAAAAAGGACGCAGGACAAGGGTGGACGAAAAGGGCGCCGCCATAGATTTTAATGCAATTATTGTTCATGCGGTGAAAAAAACAGAAAGAAGAGCACCGTGAAAAAATTCATTACAAACACTAAAACATTATAGTTTTTGTATAAAATATCGTTACCCATCATTATAACCTAAACATTTTTGAATATATTTAAGACTAATATGCAATTAAACAAAATATATCGTAACATCAATAACGATAACTAAATTCAATGATAGTTTATAACACCTATCAACTAAAAATTTTTTGAATTATCAATAATACAATCATGACAATAGTTATCTAATTAATGTGTAACCAATACGTTTGCAAACCAATATATTCATTAATAAAAAGCTTAAATATTTATTGTTAATAAAATCATCACTTTGAAATGCGATTTGAATAACAACTATATTTACAGTACAGTGCTTTCTAAACAAATTTCTGTCATGGATTTTTTGCAATGTCATATAGAAACGATACAATGCATTTCCGTTTTCATAATGACGTGATATTTAACACTTACAATTTATCACAACATGTGTTAACCATAATTAACTTACACATGTATCGACTTAAATGCGGTCAATGTTAATAAATAGAGATGCCCCGAACAGTTTGCTGGCAAACGGGAACTGGTGAACTTAGGGGGTTCGCGATCGCGGAGATCCGCAAACTTTTCCAGAAGTTCGATTTGCCTCCATAGTAGTGGCTGGATAGCGTAATGGTTAAGGGCTCTGCCTCTGACGTAGGAGACCTGGGTTCAAATCTTGGCTCTTCCTATTCAGTAAGGCAGCACCTATTCAGTTGAATGCGGTCAATGTTAATAAATAGAGATGGCCCGAACAGTTCACTGGCGAACGGGAACTGGTGAACTTCTGGGGTTCACGATCGCGGAGATCCGCAAACTTTTCCAGAAGTTCAATTTGCCTCCATAGTAGTGGCTGGATAGCGCAATGGTTAAGGGCTCTGCCTCTGACGAAGGAGACCTGGGTTCAAATCTTGGCTCTCCCTATTTAGTAAGGCAGCACCTATTCAGTAAGGAGCTCTTTGGGCAAGACTCCCTAACACTGCTACTACCTACTGAGTGCGCTCTAGTGGCTGCCTCGCAAGTGCTTTGAGTCTGACAGGAGAAAAGTGCTATACAAAAAAAGGAATTATTATAGTACATCATTATGGTCAACTTTGACCCACTACATCACAGTCAGCAGGCACATTGTAGCCAATCAGGCTACATTCCCTCCTGGAGCCCCCCCCCCCCCCCCCCTTATAAAAGGCAGGCAGCGTCAGCCTTTTCACTCACTCGTGTGCCTGCAGTAATTAGAGAAGGGAGAGCTGCTGCTACAGACTCAGAGAGAGATATAGGAAAAGCTTAGTTAGGCCCTTGTAGGCTTGCTCCTTGCTGATTGTTATTGCTAAAAAAGCACCCCTCGACAGCTCTTTTGAGAGCTAATCTTGTTCTTGTGATCTATTTTTTTTTGTTTTTGTGTGTGGCCTACTTGCATTATATACAGCCCTATCAGTCAGTCGCAGATGGCCTTTGGCCCCTTGGCGGTAATTCCTACTGTGCCACTGCCAGGCCCAGCAAAATCAGTGACTACCTGTGTGTGTGACAGGCAGCTGCACATTTGTAATCCCAATCATTGCACCTGTTCACTGTTCAGTGCACCCACCTACCTACCTGAGCGCACGCAGTGTCACTGTGCTTGTTCGGTACCTGTGTGTGTGACAGGTGCACATTTGTAATACCTATCACTGCATATACCTACCTGTTGTTCAGTGCACCCACCTACCTACGTGAGCGCACGCAGTGTCACTGTGCCTGTGCGGTATCTGTGTGTGTGTGGCAGGTGCACATTTGTAATACCCATTGTTATTTTTTATCACTACCTCTGGACTTGCATGCCATGCCTGCTGCCTTCCTTGGATGGGTGGTGGTAGCCGTTCCTGTTCCTTTGCCCACAGCGTGCCTGCTGCCTTCCTTGGATGTGTGGTGGTGGTAGCTGTCTCTTAGGTTACCACTCCGGACCGGAATCTAACCAGGATTCCCTGGCCATTACCCGTGGTCACCATGGTACTGAGAAAGTACCATCAAAAGTTTCACACAGTTGAATGAATGGCAGACTTGCCCTCCATAATGCATTCTTGGCAAATGCTTTCGATTTGGTTCGTCTATAGAGATGGCTTGAACCTCCGATTTTAGGTTCGTGAATCCACCGCGAAAGTTCGGTTCGTGCGAATTTTCGCGAACTGAAATAGACTTCAATGGGGAGGCGAACTTTGAAAACTGGAAAAATTATGCTGGCCACAAAAGTGATGGAAAAGATATTTCAAGAGGTCTAACACCTGGAGGGGGGCATGGCGGAGTGGGAAAATCTGGATTGGACGCAAAGCAGCGTTTTAATGGCAAAAATCACATTGAATACTAAATTGCAGGCCTAAAGTGCTTTAAAACATCTTGCATATGTGTACATCAATCAGGGAGTGTAATTAGAGTACTGCTTCACACTGACACACCAAACTCACTGTGTAATGCACCGCAAACAGCTGTTTGCATTGTGACAGCCGTGCTGGACTGGTGCGCACCATGGCCAGAGTGCAGGCCGTGGCGGTTTTCAAGCCCATATGGTCGCCGGGCTGTGGCAGCTCAATGATAGAACAACAGTGACTGTCCAGCTGATCAAATTTGGTCTGACCACAATGAAGCAACAACCTTATTATCTTTGGTGTGCCAACCCCCAAGACACTCATATAGCCGGCAGTCATTGCTTCATTGTGATACGCAAGCCCCTTCACCGCAGCAAGGTAATGATCACGAAGGGGAATGGGCACATGTACATGCCTTTTGTTTTGTTGTTGCAGCCGCCCGCAGTGCAGCCAGAAAATTAGGCAGGCATGTACACGCACCAGAAAAATTATTATAGCGGCCCCTGCTAGCCGCCTGGAGTCCTGGACCCTGTTGGTGGTGGCGGAGAAGGCAGTCAAGCGGCCTGCGGGCAGAGGTGCTGTGTGGGGAGCAACTTAGTCTTGGGGCAGGCAGTCACACGGCGTGCAGGCAGAGATGCTGTGTGTTGGGACTGACTTAGTGTTTGGGCGGGCAGTAGAGATCCGGGATCCATGCCTCATTCATTTTGATAAAGGTTAGGTACTGAACACATTTGTGACTCAGGCAACTTCTCATCTCAGTGACAATGCCTCCAGCTGCGCTGAAGGTCCTTTCTGACAGGACGCTTGAGGCAGGGCAAGTCAGACGTTTGATGGCAAATTGGGACAGCTCTGGCCACAGGTCAAGCCTGTGCACCCAGTAGTCCAAGGGTTCATCGCTGCTCACAGTGTCTACATCCACACTTAAGGCCAGGTAGTCGGCTACCTGTTAGTCTGGGAGTTGGTGGAGGGTGGACCCGGAAGCGCTAAGGCGAGGTGTTGGACTAAAGAATGTCCGCATGTCCGACATCACCATGAGATCGCTGGAGCATCCTGTCCTTGCCTGCGTGGACATGGGAGAAGGATTACTGGCAGTGGTACCTTTATTGCGTTGTGCTGTGACATCACCCTTATACGCATTGTAAAGCATACTTGCCAGCTTGTACTGCATGTGCTGCATCCTTTCTGCCTTCTGGTGAGTTGGTAACATGTCCGCCACTTTGTGCCTATACCGAGGGTCTAGTAGTGTGGCCACCCAGTACAGCTCATGCCCCTTGAGTGTTTTTATACGGGGGTCCCTCAACAGGCTGGACAGCATGAAAGATGCCATCTGCACAAAGTTTGATCCAGACGTACTATCCATCTCCTCTTTCTCTTCCTCAGTGACGTCAGGAAAGTCCTCCTCCTCCCCCCAGCCACGAACAATACCACGGGAACGTCAAGCAGCACAAGCCCCCTGTGACGCCTGGTGCAGTTGTTCATCTGTCGCTGTCTCCTCCTCCTCCACAGAAACAAATTCCTCATCATCCAAGTCTGACTCCTCTTCCCCACACGCCTCTTTGTCCTCCTCCCCCCTCTGTGCTGCCGCAGGTGTTGAGGAAACATCTGGTTCTGATGTAAATTGCTCCCACAACTGTTCCTGCCGTAACTGTTCCTCTTCATGCTCCTCCACAGCTTGATCCACCACTCTACGCACGGCACGCTCCAGGAAGTAAGCGTAGGGGATCAAATCACTGATGGTGCCTTCACTGCAACTCACCAGGTTGGTCACCTCCTCAAACGGCCGCATGAGCCTGCATGCATTTCGCATCAGTGTCCAGTTGTTGGGCCACAACATCCTCATCTCCCCGGATTGTGTCCTTCTACTGAAATTGTAGAGGTACTGGGTGACGGCTTTCTCCTGTTCTAGCAGGCGAGAGAACATGAGCAGGGTCGAATACCAGCGAGTCGGGCTATCACATATCAAGCGTCTCACCGGCAACTTGTTTCTCCGCTAAATGTCCGCAAAGCGTGCCATGGCCGTGTAAGACCGCTTGAAATGCCCACACAACTTCCTGGCCTACTTCAGGACGTCCTCTAAGCCTGGGTACTTTAACACAAATCTTTGAATGACTAGATTCAGCACATGTGCCATGCAGGGTACATTTGTCAGCTGGAGAGGAGATCGCGGCACCAGCCAAGGAGGAGGAGGATGACAACAGCGAAGAGGATGTAGCAGGCGGAGAGGAGGTGGCAGGAGGTCTGCCTGCAAGCCGTGGAGGTGTCACAAGTTGGTCCGCTGCACAGCCACGTACTCCCTGCTTGCCATCGGTCACCAAGTTGACCCAATGGGCTGTGTAAGTAATGTAACGGCCCTGACCGTGCTTGGCAGACCAGGCATCCGTGGTTAGGTGGACTCTTGACCCAACGCTGTGTGCCAGAGATGACACCACTTGCCTCTCCACTTAATGGTGCAGTTTGGGCATCGCCTTTTTAGAGAAATAATTGCGGCCTGGCATCTTCCACTGCGGTGTCCCCATGGCCACAAATTTATGGAAGGCCTCAGAGTCCACCAGCTTGTATGGTAACAGCTGGCGAGCTAACAGTTCTGCCACGCCAGCTGACAGACACCAGGCAAGGGGGTGACTGGCAGAAATTGGCTTCTTCCCCTCAAAGATTTCCTTCACAGACACCTGGCTGCTGTGGGCAGAGGAGCAGGAACCACTCAAGGTCAGAGGCGGAGTGGAGAAGGGTGGCTGTGAAGGTGCAAGGGAGAAAGCGGCTGAAGACTCTGCACCTGAAGGAGGAAGAGGAGAAGGAGGGTGGCTTTTCTTTTGTGTGCTGCTTTTCCTCTGGTGCTCTTCCCATTGCAGTTTTTGCCTTTTCGCCAGGTGCCTTCGTAAGGCACTTGTGCCTGCGTGAGCGTTGGCCTTTCCATGCCTTGAATTTTTGGAGGCAGAGAGAATAGGGGCTTGATTCACTATGGGGTGCTAACCTACTTAGCACATGTAAAGTATTTAGGCGTACTAACCAGGGTGCTAAGTAGGTTAGCACCGATTTTCTCAATCACATCGCGCGCAAAGTCTTATGCACACGCTAAGTCCCATAGCCTTTAATGGGCACTTTGCGCGCAGCACCCCTGCGCTCTGTGCAGTGCGCGCGCAAGGTTTTGCACGCATAACTTTGCGTGCCATGCGGTTTGCGCGCAAATTAGCGCGCGAAAAGCTCTTTTAGGCGTGCTAAGGGGGTTTTCACAGGCATGCTAACAGTTAGCACCGCTTTGTGAATCAAGCCCTAGATGGCTTTGCTCCGATCTGAGGTAGTCGACACACTAAAAAATTTCCAAGCCACTGAGCCCCCCCTGGGGTAATGGCACTATGGTGGCCTCAGCAGCTGACGTTGAAGGGCATGTTGGCTAGCTGTCCATAGGTGGCGATACATGGCGCCGGACACTGCTACCAGCTGTTTTTGACAACGAGCTCCCCCTTCTTCTTTCAGCAACTCGTCTCCTCCTACTCCTCTCTGACTCCCCTTCTGAACTGTCCCCCTGTTCATCTCCTCTATTGGGAACATACGTGGGATCCGTACCATCGTCATCATCATAATCATCCTGCCCTGCTTTGCTTGCCTCAGACACCTCCAAAACTGCACCAACAGCAGGTACTTCATAATCCTCCTCCTCACACTTTACGTTCATAGTGTCGCCTAACTCACACATATGAGGTGGTGTAACTTGCTTAGCACCTTCATAATGTTGTTGCAGTAGTGGCAGGGAATCAGTGATTTCACCCCCAAATAACTCCTGCGAAGTGTCAAATGCAGCAGATGTGGTGCTTGTAGTAGCGCTGGTGGCTGCGGGAGATGAGGTGTTCTGTGTTAAATAGTCAATCATGTCCTGACACTCTTGGGAGTTGATGGCACGTGCCTTCTTCTGAGCACTGTACTTTGGGCCAGGGCTGCAAGAAATCACATCATTACGACCTCGCACAGACCTGGTACGGAGTGGTATATCACACTGCGTCCCCTCATGTAGGTAGGTAGGTGCACTGAACACAACAGGTAGGTATTTGCAGTGATAAGGTGGGTTCACTAAACACAAAAGGTGGGTATATGCAGTGATGAGCTGGGTTCACTGAACACAACAGCTAGGTATATGCTGTGATGAGGTGGGTTCACTCAACACAACAGCTAGGTATATGCTGTGATGAGGTGGGTTCACTCAACACAACAGCTAGGTATATGCTGTGATGAGGTGGGTTCACTGAACACAACAGCTAGGTATATGCAGTAATGAGGTAGGTTCACTCAACACAAAAGGTAGGTATATGCAGTGATGAGGTGGGCTCACTGAACACAAAAGGTAGGTATATGCAGTGATGAGGTGGGTTCACTGAACACAACAGCAAGGTATATGCAGTGATGAGGTGGGTTCATTGAACACAACAGGTAGGTATATGCAGTGATGAGGTGGGTTCACTGAACACAAAATGTAAGTATATGCAGTGATGAGGTGGGTTCACTGAACACAACAGCTAGGTATATGCTGTGATGAGGTGGGTTAATTGAACACAACAGCTAGGTATATGCAGTGATGAGGGGGGTTCACTCAACACAACAGCTAGGTATATGCTGTAATAAAGTGGGTTCACTGAACACAACAGCTAGGTATATGCTGTGATGAGGTGGGTTCACTCAACACAACAGCTAGGTATATGCAGTGATGAGGGGGGTTCACTCAACACAAAAGGTAGGTATATGCAGTGATGAGGTGGGTTCACTGAACACAAAAGGTAGGTATATGCAGTGATGAGGTGGGTTCATTGAACACAACAGGTAGGTATATGCTGTGATGCGGTGGGTTCACTGAACACAACAGCTAGGTATATGCTGTGATGAAGGGGGTTCGCTGAACACAACAGCTAGGTATATGCTATGATAAAGTGGGTTCACTGAACACAACAGGTAGGTATATGCTGTGATGAGGGGGGTTCACTGAACACAACAGCTAGGTATATGCTGTGATGAGGTGGGTTCATTGAACACAACAGCTAGGTATATGCTGTGATGAGGTGGGTTCACTGAACACAACGGCTAGGGATATGCTGTAATGAGGGGGGTTCACTGAACACAACAGCTAGGTATATGCTGTGATGAGGTGGGTTCATTGAACACAAAAGGTAGGTATATGCTGTGATAAAGTGGGTTCACTGAACACAACAGCTAGATATATGCTGTGATGAGGTGGGTTCACTCAACACAAAACGTAGGTATATGCGGTGATGAGGTGGGTTCACTGAACACAAAATTTAAACTGAACACTGCATTTAAAGGGGGCTTAGATGCTTTCCTTGCGTTGAAAGACATCCATGGCTACAATTACTAGGTTATGCCTAATGATGTTGATCCAGGGATTTTATCTGATTGCCATCTGGAGTCGGGAAGGAATTTTTCCCTTTTTGGGGCTAATTGAACCATGCCTTGTAAGGGTTTTTTCGCCTTCCTCTGGATCAACAGGGATATGTGAAGGAGCAGGCTGGAGTTGTACTTTGTACTGGTTGAACTCGATAGACGTATGTCTTTTTTCAACCAAAATAACTATGTAACTATATGTAACTATGTAACAAAAGGTAGGTATATGCAGTGATGAGGTGGGTTCACTGAACACAACAGCAAGGTATATGCCGTGATGAGGTGGGTTCACTGAACACAAAAGGTAAGTATATGCAGTGATGAGGTGGGTTCACTGAACACAACAGCTAGGTATATGCTGTGATGAGGGGGGTTCACTGAACACAACAGCTAGGTATATGCTGTGATGAGGTGGGTTCACTGAACACAAAAGATAGGTATATGCGGTGATAAGGTGGGTTCATTGAACACAACAGCTAGGTATATGCTGTGATGCGGTGGGTTCACTGAACACAACAGCTAGGTATATGCTGTGATGAGGTGGGTTCACTGAACACAACAGCTAGGTATATGCTGTGATGAGGTGGGTTCACTGAACACAACGGCTAGGTATATGCTGTAATGAGGGGGGTTCACTGAACACAACAGCTAGGTATATGCTGTGATGAGGTGGGTTCATTGAACACAAATGGTAGGTATATGCTGTGATAAAGTGGGTTCACTGAACACAACAGCTAGATATATGCTGTGATGAGGTGGGTTCACTGAACACAACAGCTAGGTATATGCTGTGATGAGGTGGGTTCACTCAACACAAAACGTAGGTATATGCGGTGATGAGGTGGGTTCACTGAACACAAAATTTAAACTGAACACTGCATTTAAAGGGGGCTTAGATGCTTTCCTTGCGTTGAAAGACATCCATGGCTACAATTACTAGGTTATGCCTAATGATGTTGATCCAGGGATTTTATCTGATTGCCATCTGGAGTCGGGAAGGAATTTTTCCCTTTTGGGGCTAATTGGACCATGCCTTGTAAGGGTTTTTTCGCCTTCCTCTGGATCAACAGGGATATGTGAAGGAGCAGGCTGGAGTTGTACTTTGTACTGGTTGAACTCGATAGACGTATGTCTTTTTTCAACCAAAATAACTATGTAACTATATGTAACTATGTAACAAAAGGTAGGTATATGCAGTGATGAGGTGGGTTCACTCAACACAACAGCAAGGTATATGCAGTGATGAGGGGGGTTCACTGAACACAACAGCTAGGTATATGCTGTGATAAAGTGGGTTCACTGAACACAAAGGGCTTGATTCACAAAGCGGTGCAAAGTGTTTGCACGCCTGTGAAAAGCCCTTTATCACGCCTAAACTCAGTTTAGGAGTGATAAGAAGAAACTCGCGCGCAAAGTTTTGCGCGCGTAGCGCACCGCGCTGCGCGCGCAGTGTGCCGTGCTTCGCGCGCAGCGTCCATTGAGCCCTATGGGACTTTGCGCGCGCAGCGCGGTGCGCTACGCGCGCAAAACTTTGCGCGCGGGAGCTTCGCGCGAAGAGCAGCACAAATCGGTGATAACTCAGCTTTGCACCGCTTATCACGCCTAAAGTCTTTTAGGCGTGATAACTGAGTTATCACCGCTTTGTGAATCAAGCCCAAAAGGTAAGTATATGCAGTGATGAGGTGGGTTCACTGAACACAACAGCTAGGTATATGCTGTGATGAGGGGGGTTCACTGAACACAACAGCTAGGTATATGCTGTGATAAAGTGGGTTCACTGAACACAACAGCTAGGTATATGCTGTGATGAGGTGGGTTCACTGAACACAACAGCTAGGTATATGCTGTGATGAGGTGGGTTCACTGAACACAAAAGGTAGGTATATGCGGTGATAACAGTACACACAAGACAGTCCGTGCACTGCTTCCTTAAGACAAGTTTATTATCCCATTGATTTTCATCAGCAGGTAGATTGACACATTGCAGTAACAACTTAGGTTCATGTAGACATATTATGGAACGTGCTGACCTGTGCCAAGGACGGGTGCGGGAGGGTGACCAGGGGGAGATAGGACTGCGCGACAGCCGTTTCGCGCCGGTGTGGCGCTTGTTCACGTGCAGAAGTCCTGGGGCAAATGGCGGCGTGCACGGGCCTCCGTATGTTACTCGGAGGCCCCGCCCACCACGCGCGCCATTGGCCCTTAGATGCTGGATAGTGATTGTGCAAAATGCTAAGGGGGAGGAGACCGGCCTGTGACGTTACTTCACTCCAGTGGTTGCTATGTCATCAAAGCACACGTGTGCCTAACAACGGATCGCCGTAATATGGCGAATAAGAACTGGTGCGCTTGTTCAAACATAAATCATGTGGGTGCTCATACTCATTCTCATAACGTTATTCGTGCATGTCTTATACATTACAAAACTTCAAAAACCAATGTGTTCATTGTGCCTTATGTGAAATCCGACATCCCACTGAATCTCATTGCCTGTCTGTGCTGTGCCTCAATCTCCACCTGCTTTCTATATAAAAAAACTTTATTTAAATACTAATCTAAAAACACCCTAATATTAAAATCACTATGAGGTTGGGAGGGAGGATGTGGAGTAAAGGAGCGCATGCCGCTGGACCAGTACCTTGTATGGTACACTATCTAGTCCCCACCCTTACCTCCTTTACCACTGTTCCCACCCACATTGGGATGGGACATTCCCACTAGTATTCTCCCATTCATGGGGAACCAATTTAGGGGGTGGGGAGGGGGGGGGGGGAAGAGGGGAGATGGGGAGAAAAAAAAAACCCACCTCCACCTACCCAAAGGGGCATGTACACTCCGTTGCTCAGTTTCACAAGGGGATCCTCAGGTTCTAACCAGAGGACAAGTTTCCAAGTACATGGGAGAGGAGAAAGGAAGAAAAGGGGATGGGAGGGCCCCGGGTGCACCTCCAGGAGCAAAAACTTGTCCAAATTGTGGGGGAGCAGTGTGTGACAAGGCAGTGCATATGTGGGGCAATTAACGCCCGGGGGGGGGGGGAGGAACACCACTGGGGCAAACAACTCACCCCCGTGCGGCGTTCACCCACCTCCCCCGGGGACGAAAAACGGGGGCATGGCCTCCCCCACTCTTGTGGCCCGTAGGCCACATTGCCATCCACAATATAATAGCACCTGCCTCACCCCAGTGCGTCCCCAAAGACGAGGATTATGGTGCATTTCCATCAAAACCCACCGTTTCCCGGGAAGGGACAGAGAAGGGGGAGAGAAGAGGGAAGGCAGGGAGAGAGGGATAGGGAGGGGAAAGAGCCAAACTTGGCTCCTATTCTTGGAGGGACATGGAGATGGAAGTTCCTCGATTCCCAATATCATAATGTGTCTTAGACAAGCTGGTCCTAGAACCAGGGGGGGAAAAAAAAGGAGAAGAGGGGAGGAGAAAAGGGGAACGTGGGGGAGGGGGGAAAATTCTCTCCAGAGGGAATTGGATGAAGAAAAAGGGGGGCGAGCAGGTCAAGGTATAAGTGGGGAAGGGAACACGGGAAGGAAAGAAGGGGGAGAGTTTCGGGTACCAGAGGGAGTAGGGGCACCCCAACCCTATGGATCGAGGAAGCAGGATAGCTCAAGCCTATCATTGAGGCCCACAGGCCCCATTGCCTCCGTGCGTAAGATTACACGGGACTCACGTCGGGTCAACTCCTGGTCTCTGTTACCTCCTCTTCTGGAGTTCGCAACATGTAGGAGTCCTGCAAATTTCAAACATCTGGCTTTACCTCCATGGAAATCCCTAACGTGCTCAATGAGGCGTGGGCACCCCTTCCCCGACTTGATGGACTTGAAGTGCTCCCCCACCCTCTCCTTAAATGGCCTGGTTGTTTTACCTACATAAAAGAAAAGGCAAGGGCAAAAAATGACGTAGGAGACGAACTTGGTCTGGCAGGTGATAAAAGCTCTCACCTCCCACTGCGTTCCCCCCAATCTAAGGTTTGTGCCTTCCAACATCTGTGGACAGTATTTGCATCTGCCACATCTGTGGTTACCTTTTGGACGTTCATTGGTCAACCAATTGGTTGGTGCAACGGAGCGGTACTCGCTCCGAGTCAGGATGTCTCCTAGGGTCGGGGCCCTCCTATACACCACTCGTGGGGGATCGGGGAAGATCTTTTGCAGAGTAGGATCTCTGGTTATAAGTGACCAGTTTTTCTTAATGACCTGTGAAAGTTTCCTGGACATGGGGGTGTAATCAAACGTGCAGGTAATGGAGCCACCCTTATCAGGTTTTGGTTGTCTAGCCAGAAGGGTGGATCTCTCCTTTCCTCTGAACACAACAGCTAGGTATATGCTGTGATGAGGTGGGTTCACTGAACACAACAGCTAGGTATATGCTGTGATGAGGAGGGTTCACTGAACACAACAGCTAGGTATATGCTGTGATGAGGTGGGTTCACTGAACACAACAGCTAGGTATATGCTGTGATGAGGTGGGTTCACTCAACACAAAAGGTAGATATATGCAGTGATGAGGTGGGTTCACTGAACACAAAAGGTAGGTATATGCAGTGATGAGGTGGGTTCAATGAACACAAAAGGTAGCTGTGATGAGGTGGGGCCACTGAACACAACAGCTAGGTATATGCTGTGATGAGGTGGGTTCACTGAACACAAAAGGTAGGTATATGCAGTGATGAGGTGGGTTCACTCAACACAACAGGTAGGTATATGCTGTGATGAGGTGGGTTCACTGTAATTAAAAACAATGGTGCATGAGCCAGCCTGGGGCCCCGGGAACTCTCACTGCCCGGGGCCCCAGAACCAGCATCTGACACCATATGTGAGCGCAGCCAAGACCTTGGAGCTGCCACATCCAAGGCCTGTCTCCTACTGCTCTAAAACTTACCAAACACACAATTGGAGTATCCCATGCAGTTTAGTTAGGAGGGGGGCAGATGAGAGGGAATATCCTGCACGCTGGTGCCCCCTGCTGGTCATATAGCCATTGTCTATATGCAACTGAAGCCCTCTCCTACTAATTGGCTGACTTGCTCAGCTTTTGCTTGATTATCACTGCAAGCTAGGTGTATTATGTGTGCACTTCTCATTGGCTTATAAGCAGCCTGCAGGCTTTATAAAGCAGCAGAGAACTGTTTGGGAGTGAGGTTCTCCAATTGTGTGTTTGGTAAGTTTTAGAGCAGTAGGAGACAGGCCTTGGATGTGGCAGCTCCAAGGTCTTGGCTGCGCTCACATATGGTGTCAGATGCTGGTTCTGGGGCCCCGGGCAGTGAGAGTTCCCGGGGCCCCAGGCTGGCTCATGCACCATTGTTTTTAATTATTGTAGTATCCCATGCAGTTTAGTTAGGAGGGGGGCAGATGAGAGGGAATATCCTGCACGCTGGTGCCCCCTGCTGGTCATATAGCCATTGTCTATATGCAACTGAAGCCCTCTCCTACTAATTGGCTGACTTGCTCAGCTTTTGCTTGATTATCACTGCAGGCTAGGTGTATTATGTGTGCACTTCTCATTGGCTTATAAGCAGCCTGCAGGCTTTATAAAGCAGCAGAGAACTGTTTGGGAGTGAGGTTCTCCAATTGTGTGTTTGTTGAGGTGGGTTCACTGAACACAACAGCTAGGTATATGCAGTGATTAGGGATTAGTGTTGGGCGAACAGTGTTCGCCACTGTTCGGGTTCGCCAGGATTTCGGGCTGTTCGAGTTCGATTCGGGCTTCGCCGGACACCTCGTGGTGTTCGGCCATGTGTTCGGCCATGCGGTCGAACGTATGTTCGGCCTGACAGCGCATGGCCGAACATTCCCCGAACGTTTGGTTCGCGCTGTGATTGGCCGAGCGGGTCACGTGGTTCTGGCACGAACACGCGGCTCGCGCTGCGATTGGCCGAGCGGATCACGTGGTTCGGGTAAATAAATACCCGAACCGCGTCATTTCTCCGCCACTTGCGTTTGGGTTTAGCTTTGGGTAGGCAGGCAGGTTAGACTCTCTCTCACCAGCTAGGCTAGCCAGGGCCCCCCAGCCTCCTATACTATATTTGCCACTGCACTGTAGTGCCAGTCAGCTCAGCGTGCGTTTACTGCTGGGATCAGTAGTACTTCCGTCCATCACCAGTGTATAACATAGTATATAGCATTGTCTTCTATTGCCACTGTACTGCCAGTCAGCTTGTACTGCTGGGATCAGTAGTACTTCCGTCCACCACCAGTGTATAACATAGTATATAGCATTGTCTTCTATTGCCACTGTGCCTGGGTTGCGCCTCAAAGCGTGGCCTTCTCCTCCTGCGCCTCCTCCTGTTCCATCACGTGTGCTGCTGCTGGGTTAGCGTTGCCGGTCCCTTTTTACGGAACCTCTTATCTGTATTACATTTATGACTGCACGGCGGCAAAATGCATTGCTATCCGCACGCTTCTTGTCCTCATGCAAGGCCTGGGTTGTTGTGTCTCAAAACGTGGCCTTCTCCTCCTGCGCCTCCTCCTGTTCCATCACGTGTGCTGCTGCTGGGTTAGCGTTTCCGGTCCCTTTATACGGAACCTCTTATCTGTATTACATTTATGACTGCATGGCGGCAAAATGCATTGCTATCCGCACGCTTCTTGTCCTCATGCAAGGCCTGGGTTGTTGTGTCTCAAAGCGTGGCCTTCTCCTCCTGCGCCTCCTCCTGTTCCATCACGTGTGCTGCTGCTGGGTTAGTGTTGCCGGTCCCTTTTTACGGAACCTCTTATCTGTATTACATTTATGACTGCATGGCGGCAAAATGCATTGCTATCCGCAAAAATGCATATGCTGTGATAAAGTGGGTTCACTGAACACAACAGCTAGGTATATGCTGTGATGAGGTGGGTTCACTGAACACAACAGCTAGGTATATGCTGTGATGAGGTGGGTTCACTCAACACAAAAGGTAGGTATATGCGGTGATGAGGTGGGTTCACTGAACACAAAAGGTAAGGTATATGCAGTGATGAGGTGGGTTCATTGAACAGGTAGGTATATGCTGTGATACGGTGGGTTCACTGAACACAACAGCTAGGTATATGCAGTGATGAGGTGGGTTTACTGAACACAACAGCTAGGTATATGCTGTGATGAAGGGGTTTCGCTGAACACAACAGCTAGGTATATGCTGTGATAAAGTGGGTTCACTGAACACAACAGGTAGGTATATGCTGTGATGAGGGGGGTTCACTGAACACAACAGCTAGGTATATATGCTGTGATGAGGTGGGTTCATTGAACACAACAGCTAGGTATATGCTGTGATGAGGTGGGTTCACTGAACACAACAGCTAGGTATATGCTGTGATGAGGAGGGCTTACTGAACACAACAGCTAGGTAAATGCTGTGATGAGGTGGGTTCACTGAGCACAACAGCTAGGTATATGCTGTGATAAAGTGGGTTCACTGAACACAACAGCTAGGTATATGCTGTGATGAGGTGGGTTTACTGAACACAACAGCTAGGTATATGCTGTGATGAGGTGGGTTCACTCAAGCAGCTGGCGCGCATGGGTCCGCATCCACTAGTCTGACGGAGCGCGGAGAAACCGCCGCACGCCCAGTGAACAAGGCGGTGGATTCCGCGTCCGACGCGGCGGTTTGCACGCATGGGCTCACCACTAGCAGTGTGGCTGAACACGGGGAAACCGCCGCATGCTCTGACAGCGGTGCGGCCGGCCCCGCGTTCAAATCTACTGATGCATTACAACACATGTCTGGTGTGGCTGGGACTGATAGTCCACACAGGTTCAGAAGGACGCGCGCGCGCGTTGAGAGGCAGAGCCTTTATGGCAGTCAGAAGGGTGTCAGCTGATCGAGCCGATCAGCTGACAATTCTAGCAGTTTTTATTGGTCCAGCACTTAGGGGAGGCGCTGGAGAGCGCATGGGTATATATACTGGGTGCTGGTCATTTCTCTGGTGTCTGGCGTTGCGATCACTACGTGGTAGCACTCAGACCTTGTCAGTATCTGTGATATTATCTGTGTTATTATCTAGACCAGTTCCTAGGTGTTGATGATCAAGGACCTCACACCTCAGTCTAGGGAATACTGTATATTATCTGTGTTGTTATCTAGACCAGTTCCTAGGTGTTGATGATCAGGGACCTCACACCTCAGACTAGGAATTAGCTTTACCATCTAGTTATACTCAGACCAGTTCCAGGGTGTTGGTGATTAAGGAGCTCACACCCAAGACTAGGCATTGTTGATTATTTGTGATGACCTTCTGCTTTCCTGACTACTCTTCTGAACTCTGATTAGGTACTTCGCTATATCTGATACTCTGTTGCCAAACTCTGCTTGTCTTAGGATTCCGCATCTTGTCTCTGTCCCTGATCTGTCTGTCTGTTGCCGACCCGGCTTGCCCGACCTCGAGAGCTATCTCCTCAGGTTAGAGATAGCTCACAGACCTGTGGGTGACGCCCCTTCCTTGGTGTCGCTCACACTCTGTCCTTCCTACTCCTAGCCTGACCCCTCCCTCAAGAGAGTCTCAGGCTTGCGGGAGGAACATGATACTGTGCAGTACTCTTTACTGCTGTGCACCTGCTCCTCAGGTGCAGTCCTCAAAGTATTTCTGTTGCACCAAAACACTCTCATCACTCAGGTGTCCAGAGGTTAGAGATATATCTGATTATCGGTGATACTGCAGATCATCAATAATTGGGTATATATCTGTATTCTCGGTGATACTGCAGATCACCGGTAATCAGACCCTCTCTGTGTTACACCGATCGTTACAATATAAATATATATATATATCATGTTACAGAAGACTACAAGTTTTTATTACATAGTGAATTATCTGCACTCTAGTCTGGGATTAGTCACAGTTTCTCAGCATGTTACAGGGAGACAAGCTGAAACTGAGAGCAGAGACGCTGTCTGTGACTACTAAACAAAGCACACACACAAAGCCTGCAGGGGGCATGGAGGGGACGTGCATAACTTCTCCCTATTAAAGCAGAGGCAGCACATTCCTCCCTGGGTCGACAAAGCTTGACAAAGAAAAGAAGATTAGATATATTACAGAGACAGTGCAACTAGAAAAGGCTGCAGTAATCCCGACCACATTAGAACAGGTATAGAACTGATAGGATAAAAGAAATAAGGCTGAACATTTTGTTACAGAGTTTATTTAAATTGTGGAATGGGTTTTATGACACCTTATTTAACATGATTGACTTGGCTTCATGATCTTCAGAAACCTGCTGGATTTCACGTATGCTTGCATGAGCTCACTGGCTCCAGTCTGCTGAGCACCTGACATCTAACTGCTAAACAGTAACCAGCACAACTGTCATCTTTGTGTTTACTATTTCCCTGCATCAGTGTTTTACTTCAGCTAACATCTGGAAATATGCCTGAAGAAAGGGACTAGACTAACTTTATCGGTTAGCCATAAAAAGGTATTACTTTTACAAGACTTTGTTTTTTTCACACTTTATAGTGAAACTTGTCTCTCGTTAAAAACGTATATAGACATACAGTAAGGCTGGTTTTACACTTGTTCTTTGTGTTGCGGTGCAATGCTCCTGCTGCCTCGCACTGCTATAAACCTCACTCGGTACTTACGTATTATCCCATCTGGAAAGTTTGGCAGCTTTTTGTTAAAATTCTGTTTGCTCCCCAAGAAGATCTTTTTTGGAAAGCTGAAAGTCCCGGCTTTCTGTTGCACTGGGTCCTGAGCAGAAGCGTATCTAGAGGGGTACAGGCATGGTTTGTGCCACGGGCGCCACAGCACCATGGGCGCCCTGCCTTTTCTTTTGCTGCTCTGCCATGCCTGCCCCTGTGCCTCCACATCATTTAGACCTTAAATCAGATTAATGCTGGTAACTGGGGAATGCAGCTACTTAACTTATGTATGAAGGGTGCATTTAGCTTAGTGTTAAAAAGAGAACAGAGAGGAAATAACAAAAGATATTTCCAAAAATTAACTTCAACAATATCCTGAGCAATAAAACATAGGCAAATATAACACATGTACATGAGGAAGGATGCGGTTTTTAGAGGGGAAAGTGCTCTTATAGGGGGAAGAGGGAGGGCTCAATTTAGTGTTTGCCATAGGCTCTATATTACCCAGATACGCCCCTTGTCCTGAGTCAGTACGATTCTCAGTTCCCAAGTTATGGGGTTTTGAAGGAGCGGTTTCCCCTGAACTTGGCTGCAGAAAGTGCAATTACAAAAGTATGGGACAAACCCGACATGATGATAAGCAGCACACCCGGTAGGTCTTCTACTTGCTTTGCAGCATACATCTGGATCTTCAAAACTTATGCCAAGTGCCCTGGGTCTCTCATTACAGATGAAGGAGCAACACAGCTTTGCACCCTCGTCTCCTCTCTGTCTTACTGGCATGGGCAGGAGACTCAATTCCACTGTGCTCTCTGCAGCAAAGTGCAGGGGACACCCGTCCACCAACCCCCCCCCCCCCCCCCCCCCCAACTTGGGAATGGGGCATCGCATCGACTCGGGACCCAGTGCAAAGGAAAGCCGGGACTTTCATCTTTCCAAAAATGGTTAGATTTGGCTAAGGGATCAAACAGAATTTTAACAAAAAGCTGCCAAACTTTCCAGACCGGATAATACGTAAGTACCCCTCACTCATATGACCCTGCAGCAAAGTACGGCAACAGGGTCATATGTGTAGTGCCACCCCCCCACTCAGTGACATACTTCTTGCTGGGCAGGTAAAATAGGGTAATGCAATGCAGGTTCAGCCTGCAGGTGTTAAAGGAGCCTTAGGCTAGTTACACACCAGGACGTTGCGTTTAGGAGACGTTATAGGGCACATAACATGCCCCTAACGCAACGCCTGGTGCTCTCTGGTGTGGACGTCGGAGTGAGCCGCGTTGTGCAGCTCACTCTGGCGTCCGTGATGCCGTGATGCGTACTCTTGGACGCATGTGGCATCACATGGTCCCGCCGGCCAATCGCCGCTAGTGATGGGCGAACACCTGGATGTTCGGGTTCGGGAAAGTTCGCCGAACATGGCCGAGATGTTCGGCATGTTCGGGCCGAACCCCGAACTTCCCGAACATCCCTATTTTGGGGGCCCTATGGGGTCGCAGGCATAAGGGGGGAGCATGCCCCGATCGCGGGGGGGGTCGGAAATTCCCCCCACCCCCTCCGCTAGCGCTCCCCCCTCTGCCCGCTTCCCCATTCAAAAGTTTCAAGAAGTACCTGTATAGCGGATGGCCTGGCAGTGGGCGGCACTGTGGAGTGAGGAGGAGGAGGAGTCCGGAGAGTGACGAGTTGAGGGAGGCCGGGCAGCGGGCGTGAGGTCAGCGAAAGGGCGGAACTTCCGCCCTTTCTCTGACCTCACGCCCGCTGCCCGGCCTCCCTCAACTCGTCACTCTCCGGACTCCTCCTCCTCCTCACTCCACAGTGCCGCCCACTGCCAGGCCATCCGCTATACAGGTACTTCTTGAAACTTTTGAATGGGGAAGCGGGCAGAGGGGGGAGCGCTAGCGGAGGGGGTGGGGGGAATTTCCGACCCCCCCCGCGATCGGGGCATGCTCCCCCCTTATGCCTGCGACCCCATAGGGGGGCCGTATTGCGGCCTGTTCGGCCGAACAGGGCCCTGTTCGCCCGAACAGGGGCCCTGTTCGGCCCTGTTCGGGGGCATACAGAAGTTCGGGGCGAACCCGAACTTAAAAGGCCGAACACCATGAGGTGTTCGGCCGAACTCGAACATCACCCGAACAGGGTGATGTTCTGCAGAACCCGAACAGTGGCGAACACTGTTCGCCCAACACTAATCGCCGCACAGAGCGGCCGCTCCAGGAAGTAAACACTGCACGTCACTGAGTGCAGTGAATATTAATTAGCCATGTGCCTGGCCGCTCTCTGCTCCTCCCCAACGTGACTGAGCATGTGCAAACAGTCTAACGCGGCTTAGCCGCGGAGAACGCACAGCATGCAGCACTTTGCTGCGTTACAATGTAACGCAACGTGGGCAGTGTGAACAGCCCACTTGTGTTACATTGTTGTGCGTTGGGGGAGCGTTACAGGCTGCACTAACGTGCGCCTGTGACGTCCCTGTGTGCAAGGAGCCTTAGGGATCCTTCACTATGGCGCTTATTCAACTCACTTTTTTCTACTAAGTTTGATATTTTCAAACCTTACCTTTTAAGCCAACATCGAGCATGAAAATACTCAGAATAATTGTGTACTTTTTAACCCACTTGCTGGTACTTTTTTTTTTTTAATTGCAAAGTGCTGGAAAATAATTTTAAATAGTAGATGAAAAATGATGTCCTACTAGAAAACTTAGGAGAAAAAGTGAATTGAATAAGGGCCACAGGGCCATATGCAATTCTCTTTTTTACCTGAGTTTTCACCTAGGAGATAATTTTTCATCTTTGATTTTAAATAACTTTCCAGTACTTTTCAACTAAAAAAGTACCAAAAAGTTGGTGAAAAAGTACTATCAAAATTATTGTAATCATTTTCTTGCCTTCTGGGGGCTTAATAGGCATTTTATTGACAAGTTTAAAAATATCACCTAGGAGAAAACACAGGTGAAAAAGTGAATTGAATAAGGGCCACAGAGTTAATGATGCACTGTGAGGGAATTTCCCCCTCTCCTCATGGCTCACTCTGGTGTCAGAATTACAGCAGACTGCTGTCAGATAAATGTGAAAGGAATTAGATAACAGTAAACAAAGAGTTAAGCAGTGAAATGTATACACCAGTACTTAGCAGCACTTCCCAAACAATTCACATCTCAATTAAAAAAAAAAACATGTTAATCGATAGTGTCCCTTTAATACACTCAGTCCAGTTGCTGTTGAAATTAGATTTTTATGATGACAATCCCGCTTCAAGGCAACAAGCATGAAACCGTGCATGGTGTGCGCCGGGGGCGCGCATGTGCGTCATCTGCTGAAGTCGCCGGATTACCGTAGCCGCCAGCGGGACGATGGAAAGGAAGAAGAGGATGCTGGGAGACCTCACAGGCTATGGGGAGCTGGAGGAAGCCCCAGCGAAGTCCACGGTGGCTAAGAGGTTAGTGCTCTCGCCTTGCAGCACTGGGTCCCGGTTCAAATCCCAGCCAGGTCAACATCTGCAAGGAGTTTGTATGTTGTGTCTGTGTGGGTTTCCTCTGGGCACTCCAGTTTCCTCCCACATCCCAAAAACATACAGATAAGTGAATTGGCTTCCCCCAAATTGGCCCTAGACTACAATGTATATATACATAGACAAATGACTATGATAGGGACTAGATTGTGAGCCCCTCTAAGGGACAGTTAGTGACAAGACAATATACTCTGTACAGCGCTGCATAATATGTCGGCGCTATATAGATACTTAAATAAGTACAAATTTATTTTTCAGCAAACAAGAAAACACTCAAAATAAATTTGATAGTACATTTTGGTATTTTTTTCACTTGTAAACTGCCAAAATATTATGTTAAGCAGCAGAAGTTGACAAATGAGCTTCTATCAATTAACTTTTCTCCTGAGTTTACTCTCAAGAGATAATTGCAAAAAGACTTTTCAGCACCAGACAATTGAAAAAAAAAAAATACTAAAAAGTGGGTAGAAAGCAATATCAAACTTAGACAGTGGCTCAGCAGGTCGGCCAGGCCATCTGCATTGTTTAGAAGGAAATAAAAATGTCAGCCTTCATATCTCTCTCAGTTCAGGTGTACATTAACCACTTCACCCCAAAGGGGTTTTCACCCTAACAGACAAGAGTGATTTTCAGGAAGGAAGGGTTTGGGTTCCTGGAGAACTGGGCAGACTTTGCAGTTGGCTACAGGTTCTACAGCAGGGATGGGCTGCACCTTAATGGGGAGGGTGCAGCTGCATTGGGGGAGAAGATGGCTAAACGGTTGGAGGAGATTTTAAACTAGGATCTGGGGGGAGGCGGGAGGATAAAGTCTCAATATGTAGACAAGATAAGGTAAAAAGACAGTGGGAGCCTAACATTATGGGGGGTGGAGAGGGGGGTGGAGACAGTGTAAAGATTAAGGAGGTTGGTAAAACTTCAAGTAGCCCATTTCGTGTAAACAAAATTGGTAAATGTGGTGGTAAAAATATAAAGTGCATGGTAACCAATGCTCGGAGCCTTGCAAATAAAATAGACGAACTAGAGTTCATTCTGAATGACAAAGGCTATGACATTGTGGGAATAACCGAGACATGGATGGATGAAAGCCATGACTGGATAGCTAATTTAAAAGGATACAATGTGTTTAGGAGGGATAGAACAGGGAAAAAAGGTGGAGGGGTTTGTCTCTTTGTTAAGAATTCTTTTACAGCTGTCCTCAACGATGAGATGGAGGAAGATTGCGAAGATGTGGAGTCCGTTTGGGTAAATATTCATGGTGGAAATAAAAGTTGCCAATTGCTTATTGGGGTATGCTACAGACCACCTCTTATTAATGAAGCTGCAGAACTGCGATTACTACAGCAGATTGAAAAAGCTGCAAGTAAAAACGAGGTCATAATTATGGGCGACTTCAACTTTCCAGACATTGACTGGGGTATTGAGGCTACCCATTCTGGTAAAAGCAGCAGATTTCTTGCAGCACTACAGGACAATTACTTGACTCAAATGGTAACGGAACCAACTAGGGGGAATGCGTTACTGGATCTGATCATTTCTAATAGACCAGATAATGTATCAAATGTGCAGGTTCAAGAACATTTGGGAAATAGTGATCACAACATGATAACGTTTGATCTGGTGACTGATAGGCCACGGGGCAGCGGGACCACTAAAACTATGAATTTTAGAAAAGCAAAGTTCAATCAAATTAGGCAGGCACTAAGTTTGGTGAACTGGGATAATGTACTACAAGGGGACGACACTGAAGGGAAATGGCAAGCTTTTAAACGTATTCTCAATCAATATTGTAGTATGTATATCCCATATGGAAACAAAATGTCTAGGAATAAAAAAAGGCCTCTATGGATGAATAGAAAGGTTAGGGATAAAATGAAGAGGAAAAAGAATGCCTATAAGGTCCTAAAACAGGAGGGGACTGAGGCTGCACTAAGCAATTATAAGGAGTGCAATAAAAATTGTAAAAAAGAAATTAGGCTGGCAAAGATCAAAGCTGAAAATCAAATCGCTAGGGATATCAAATCTAACCCAAAAAAGTTTTACAAGTACATCAACTCTAAAAAAAGAAAGGTTGACTGTATAGGAATCCTAAAAGATGAGGGTGGGAACTCAATGGTGGACGACCAAGGTAAGGCAGAGTTATTAAATGCTTTCTTTGCTTCTGTCTTCACAAAGGAAACAGCACTGTTGCAAATTACAGAGGCAGAAGAGTCTCAATCTTCTAACTGTAATATTAAATACTTAACGCAGGAAGAAGTAAAGGCAAGACTAAATAAATTAAAAATAGACAAGGCACCTGGCCCGGATGGCATGCATCCTCGGGTCCTAAGAGAATTAAGTTCAGTTATAGCTAAGCCCCTTTATCTTATCTTTTGTGACTCTCTTGCAACTAGCAGAGTCCCAGTGGATTGGCGTACAGCCCACGTTTTCCCATTATTTAAGAAGGGCAAAAAATCTGATCCAGGAAATTATAGACCTGTAAGCTTAACATCAGTTGTATGCAAACTATTTGAGGGGTTACTAAGAGATACTATACATGACTTCATAGTAGAAAATAATCTTATTTCTCAGCATCAACATGGGTTTACTAAAGACAGGTCCTGTTTGACTAACATGCTCAGCTTTTATGAGGTAGTGAATGCTAATATGGATATTGGGAATGCTGTAGATGTGATATACTTGGACTTTGCAAAGGCCTTCGACACTGTTCCCCACAGAAGTCTGGTGCAAAAGTTGAGGATGCAAGGACTGGGGAAGAGTTTGTGTGCATGGATAGGGAACTGGCTAATGGACAGAAAACAAAGAGTTGTGGTCAATGGATCGTACTCAAAATGGGAGACTGTTAGCAGTGGGGTCCCACAGGGGTCTGTACTGGGTCCAGTGCTCTTCAATTTATTTATTAATGACCTAGTAGATGCAGTAGTGAGCAATGTTGCTATTTTTGCAGATGATACAAAATTGTGCAGAATCATCAACTCTCAGGAAGATAGTGTCATATTGCAACAGGATCTGGATAGGATGGCTATATGGGCACATACATGGCAGATGAAATTCAATGTTGACAAATGTAAAGTCATGCATGTTGGTCGTACCAATGGTCTAGCACCATACAAAATAAATGGGATACAGTTGGGAACATCAAACTTGGAGAAGGACTTAGGAGTACTCATCGACAACAAGTTAAATAATCGTACTCAATGCCAAGCCGCTGCAGCTAAAGCGAACAAAATTTTGGGATGCATTAAAAGGGAAATAAAAACTCGAGATGCTAGCATAATATTGCCCCTGTTTAACTCTCTAGTAAGGCCACATCTGGAATATGGAATTCAGTTCTGGGCACCACATTACAAAAAAGATATTGCAGTTTTAGAGCAGGTGCAGAGACGAGCTACAAAACTGATACGTGGGATGGAAGGTCTCGCTTACCAAGAAAGGTTAGATAAACTGGGTTTATTTAGTCTAGAGAAAAGACGCCTTAGGCAATATGAGGGCAATATAATAGCTTGGCGAATGAGCTTTTTGTCCCTAGGCCTTCTCAAAGGACTAGAGGACATGAGCTGCGCATGGAGGAAAAACGTTTTAGCCATTTATTTAGGAAAGGGTTCTTTACAGTAAGAGTGGTTAAGATGTGGAATGCATTGCCACAGGAAGTCGTTATGGCAAACTCTATACCTGCATTTAAAGGGGGCTTAAATGCTTTCCTTGCGTTGAAAGACATCCATGGCTACAATTACTAGGTTATGCCTAATGATGTTGATCCAGGGATTTTATCTGATTGCCATCTGGAGTCAGGAAGGAATTTTTCCCATTTGGGCTAATTGGACCATGCCTGGTGGGGTTTTTTTTCGCCTTCCTCTGGATCAACAGGGGTATGTGGGGGACGGGCTGGAGTTGTACTTTGTACTGGTTGAACTCGATGGACGTGTGTCTTTTTTCAGCCAAAATAACTATGTAACTATGTAACCTTTCAGTACTCATCCCTTTCATTTGCCAATAGCTTAATCACTACTAATCACAATCAAATGATCTATATCTTGTTTTTTACACCACCAATTGGGCTTTTTAGTGGTTGATATTTGTTTTCAGTAATTACTTTATTTTCTATGCATTTTAAAGGGAAAAACAAGGAAAAAATGAAAAAAAAAAAAACTACCGTATATTCCGGCGTATAAGACGACTGGGCGTATAAGACGACCCCCCAACTTTTCCAGTTAAAATATAGAGTTTGGGATATACTCGCCGTATAAGACTACCTCTCTCTTCCAACGCACAGCAAATTAAAATAAAAATAAAAAAAATCCTGTACTGGTGCTGTGTATGAACAGATACTGGTGCTGTACTGTATGTGTTACCCAGTATATAACAGTATATAGTCAATTGACTTGTTGCATTGGTCAACTCTGCTTAAAGAGACTCTGAAGCGAGAATAAATCTTGCTTCAGAGCTCAGAGCATGTGTGCCCCTGCTAAACCGCCGCTATCGCGCCGCACAACGGGGGTCCCTTCACCCCCAAATCCCCCCCGCACGACTTGGTCGTACGTTTGGTCGCTCCTGGAGGCAGGGCTAACCGCCGCAGCCCTGCCTCCAGTCGCGTCTATCAGCGGCGCATCGCCGCCTCTCAGTGAAGGAAGACTGAGAGGGGCGGGGGAGAGGCGGAGATACGTGCTGACAGACGCGCGTGGGGCAGGGCTGCGGCGGTTAGCCCTGCCCCAACCAGGAAGCGCTCCCCCGCTGCACCGAGGGGATTTGGGGGTGAAGGGACCCCCGTTAAGCCGCAGGATAGCGGCGTTTTAGCAGGGGCACACATGCCCCTGCTATCTATGAGGTCTGAAGCGAGATTTATTCTCGCTTCAGACTCTCTTTAAGTAGACTGGTCAGCTCTCCTTGTCTACCTGGTAGGTGAACAGAGGCGCCAGTAGAATAAAAGTACATAAAATTTTAAAAAAATTGCTGGGAGGAAGTGGTGGACTTGCCTCCGTTAAAGCAGACACCAAGGACTGTGATTAAATAAATAAATACACATTTATTGAAGATACCCCAAGGATGCAACGCGTTTCGTGGGCACAGCCCACTTCCTCAGGCAATAAACAGGGGATAAAAAACAGCAATTCTGTTACAGCAAGCAGAGCACCTCTGTGATGTCTTTGTCTACCTGTTTATCAGTGCAGTATGGAAGAATAGTTTGCACTCCCTAAGCAGGGAGATCTGAGAGGCGGTAACAGGATAGGGCGTATTACCCGGCATCAGTGACACCCGGCATATAAGACGACCCCCAACTTTTCAGAAGATTTTCAAGGGTTAAAAAGTAGTCTTATACGCAGGAATATACAGTACTTCTCCAATTTCATCCCTTATAGTTTTAATATAAACACTGCTACTGTGCATAAAACCCACACATTTTATCTGCCTATTCATTCTGATTATCACAAGATTTTATTTATGTCCCTAGTACAAAGTATGATGACAATATATTATTTGGAAATAAAGGTGTATTTTTTCTATGGTGTTTTTTCCCCCACTATTTTCATGTGCACCGAAATGCATGTGCATGCACACAGCGGCAGCAACACTGTATGACTTCCTGGAGCCATGTTTTTATAAGTCAACTTGTCATTAAGTGGTTAAAGTGCACCTGTGACTAAAGAACTCTGAGGATTTTTACTTACATGTGGCTTTCTCCAGCCTCCTTGAGGCAACTCGCAGTGCTGCTAGGATACCATTTTTCACTATCTGGAACTAATACGGATCCGGATACCCAGATATCCGATCCGGGTCGGATATCCGGATCAAAAATTTTCCAAACCGAATCCGGGTCGAATATCCGACCCCAGTATCCGGGGTATCCGGCCGGATTCGGATATCTGGATAGAAAAACCGGAAGTGCCCTTTAAATTGCTTTAAAAAGGGTTTTTAGGGTCAATGAGGCATGTAACATCATTATTTTGCAAAGGGGAACTCTACTTGATGATCTGGGGACTTCAAATTCCCCTCCCCCCCAAAAAAAAAAATGGCTGTCAATTAACATCAGGCCTTTGTTCCAGACCGCGGTCGCGCAGCCCACATTGTGTACAAAGTCCAAAATGCAAAGTGCAAAGTGCTACGTGCAAAGTGCCAAGTGCCACATGCAAACACATGCAAACACATGCAAAGTGCAAAGTGCAAAGTGCCACTTGCGAAGTGCGAAGTGCCACGTGCAAAGTGCCAAGTGCAAAGTGCCAAGTGCCACGTGCAAAGTGCCAAGTGCAAAGTGCCACGTGCAAAGTGCGAAGCGCAAAGTGCAAAGTGCCACGTGCAAAGTGCGAAGCGCAAAGTGCAAAGTGCCACTTGCGAAGTGCGAAGTGCCACGTGCAAAGTGCCAAGTGCAAAGTGCCAAGTGCCACGTGCAAAGTGCCAAGTGCAAAGTGCCACGTGCAAAGTGCGAAGCGCAAAGTGCAAAGCGCCACTTGCAAAGTGTGAAGTGCAAAGTGCCACTTGCAAAGTGCAAAGTGCCACTTGCAAAGTGCGAAGTGCAAAGTGCCACGTGCAAAGTGTGAAGTGCAAAGTGCCACGTGCAGAGTGCCATGTGCAAAGCGCCACGTGCAAAGTGCCAAGTGCAAAGTGCCACGTTCAAAGTGCGAAGTGCGAAGTGCCACGTGCAAAGTGCTACGTGCAAAGTGCCAAGTGCCACATGCAAACACATGCAAACACATGCAAAGTGCAAAGTGCAAAGTGCCACTTGCGAAGTGCGAAGTGCCACGTGCAAAGTGCCAAGTGCAAAGTGCCAAGTGCCACGTGCAAAGTGCCAAGTGCAAAGTGCCACGTGCAAAGTGCGAAGCGCAAAGTGCAAAGTGCCACGTGCAAAGTGCGAAGCGCAAAGTGCAAAGTGCCACTTGCGAAGTGCGAAGTGCCACGTGCAAAGTGCCAAGTGCAAAGTGCCAAGTGCCACGTGCAAAGTGCCAAGTGCAAAGTGCCACGTGCAAAGTGCGAAGCGCAAAGTGCAAAGCGCCACTTGCAAAGTGTGAAGTGCAAAGTGCCACTTGCAAAGTGCAAAGTGCCACTTGCAAAGTGCGAAGTGCAAAGTGCCACGTGCAAAGTGTGAAGTGCAAAGTGCCACGTGCAGAGTGCCATGTGCAAAGCGCCACGTGCAAAGTGCCAAGTGCAAAGTGCCACGTTCAAAGTGCGAAGTGCGAAGTGCCACGTGCGAAGTGCCACGTGCAAAGTACCACGTGCAAAGTGCAAAGTGCAAAGTGCCACATGCAAAGTGCCAAGTGCAAAGTGCAAAGTGCCACGTGCAAAGTGCCACGTGCAAAGTGCAGAGTCCGAAGTGCAAAGTGCCACGTGCAAAGTGCGAAGTGCAGAGTGTGAAGTGCCACTTGCAAAGTGCCGCGTGCAAAGTGCCATGTGCAAAGTGCCACGTGCAAAGTGCCAAGTGCCACTTTGCATGTTGCACTTTGCACATGGCACTTTGCACGTGTTTGCACGTGGCACTTTGCACGTTTTTGCACGTGGCACTTTGCACTTGGAACATGGCACTTTGCACATCACGTGCAAAGTGCAAAGTGCCAAGTGCAAAGTGCCACATGCAAAGTGCGAAGTGCAAAGTGCCATGTGCAAAGTACCACGTGCAAAGTGCGAAGTGCAAAGTGCCACGTGCAAAGTGCGAAGTGCCATGTGCAGAGTGCCACGTGCAAAGTGCCAAGTGCAAAGTGCAAAGTTCCACGTGCAAAGTGCCACGTGCAAAGTGCGAAGTGCAGAGTGCGAAGTGCCACGTGCAAAGTGCCATGTGAAAAGTGCCACATGCAAAGTGCCAAGTGCCACGTGCAAAATGCCACGTGCAAAGTACCAAGTGCAAAGTGCAAAGTGCCACGTGCAAAGTGCGAAGTGCCACGTGCAAAGTGCCACGTGCAAAGTGCCACATGCCAAGTGCCAAGTGCCACATGCAAAGTGCCAATTGCCAAGTGCCACTTTGCACGTTGCACTTTGCACGTGGCACTTTGCACTTTGCACGTGTTTGCACGTGGCACTTTGCACTTTGCACATGTCACTTTGCACGTTTTTGCACGTGGCACTTTGCACTTGGCACTTTGCACATGGCACTTTGCACGTGTTTGGACTCGGCAGGCAGCAGCTGGCCTGGTGTGTGCAGAGCACACACACAGACACATAGCAGCTGCAGCAGCACTGCAGCACACACTCTAAATGTCACACTATGACATCAATCAAGCTAATAAATGATTTAACTATAGTGTAGTGATAGTGAAGGGGTTAATCACTGAACAGCTTATCACTGTGTACAGCCCTTGGCCCAGCAGCACTGCAGCACAGTCTCTAACTGTCACACTATGAGACATCAACCAAGCTAATTAACGATTTAAGTATAGAGTAGTGATAGTAGTGAAGGGGTTAATCAATGAACAGCTTTAGGTTTATAACTGTGTACAGCCCTTTGTAGGGCACCAGCACTGGAGCATGTCTCTCAGTGAGCATTCAGCAAGCCAGGACGATCTGTCTCATAATGGTAGCCCTCCTCATTATACAGGGGGGCTGGCCAGTGTTCCTTTCTGTGATTGGGTGCCAGGGCTTAGGCTGGGAGGCCTCTGATTGGCTCAATGAGGTCAGGTGGTGCTGGCCAGGGTTCCCCACTGTGATTGGTTGCTAGGTCTTCTGCTGGGAGCCCTCTGATTGGCTCCAGGACGTCATCACCTTAGTTTCGGATCCGGATACCCGCAATATCGGTGGATATCCGCGATATGCGCCCAACTATAGCTATCCGGATTTTGGCCAGCTATCCGGAATCCGGATCCGGTTGGATAGGCCTAAAAAGTTCAGATATCCGGGTCTACCCGGATATCCGGAATCCTGATGAGCAGCACTGGGCCCACTCAGTCCCTTGCTGTCTCCCTAGGCTGCTCCAATCTTCTGCTGGATGGCCTTTTTATCTACCCGAGTCAGGCCAAACTGGCCGTGCACGCCCCCGTCATGCTCCCATTGCCGAGAGCATCCTGCGCCTGTACAGCACGCTCTCAGCTCCTGATGCCTAACCTTCCCGGCTACGAGAGTGTGATGGGGCGTGCACAGCTGGGCAACGCATGGGCATCAAAGCAATATTCTGCAGAGTACTTGGCCGGCCACCGGGTGAACGGACTGGCCTAGGGAGCAGGGGTGCTCGGATACCCCTTTTCAAAATCTGAATTGATCCGGATCCGGATACCCAGATATCCGGATCCAAATTGGATATCCAAATCCAAACTTTTTGTTATCCGAAAAAACTCGGATATCCGAGCCCAATATCCGTCCGGATTCGGATATCCGGATAGAAAACTGGAAGTGACCTGAAAATTACTTAAAATGCTTCCAAAAGTCTCTTCAAATGGTCAAAATCCCTTTCGGAGGTCTCTTTCTCTCTCTCTCTCTCTAGGCTTGACTGCCTAAGAAAGGGATTTTGCCATTGAAGGTGATTTTGGCTGTTGTTCTCAGCGTCACACTTCTTGAATAGAGTATCATCTTGAAACTTCCATGCGTAGCTCGCTATCTTTGACATTTAAAAAACCCATAACACTTTTTTGTTTTGAATACCTTAATCATAATATTATTGTTTATAAATTCCTTAATTACCTTATCTTGTGGGAATTAACGTAGGTTTGCAATGTTTACACATTCTAATCAGGTCATTTCTGACGCAATTAATTAAAAATGGACATCACCAGCCATCTTATCTGCTGGCTGCCCCAGACATTGAGACTAAACAATGTCATTCATGACGCATTTCTGATAAAGTGTTCTCTGCTAATTATGTTGGAATGTCTCGGTACTTTCCCAGACACAAGACATAAGATTGGTCTGGTTGACACTGTAACCAGACCTGTGAGAGTCTTCAGCAATTTAAGACTTATTGAAACATACAGGGCTTCTAATATACTTATTTAAATATAAAGCTTATTATATAATTCTTCCTAAAAAAATTAATCGTATAAAATATAATTGCATATTAAAATATAATAATATAAAATACTTTAAATATAATGACTTCAACCGGCAGAGGTCACCATTTCATAACAAATAATATTAATTTTATAAGACTATTAAACCGCCAGGTGGCATCATTGAATCACCTTAAACTAATTGGGAAATCCCCTTGTTTTATATTTTATATCTTTCATATTTTGACTTCTCTAGCTGGGAAATGTTTATCTTTTCTTGCTGGCTGTAACGCCCTTGTACAAGAACACATCAACAACCCTCTAAAACTAAAACAATCTCACAAGAATGTTTCACAGACCCAAATCATCACTAGCTTGTAAATATATTTCAAAGTATTACATTATATTATACAGGGTTTAACAATAACTATTTCTTTCTTTAAAAGGACTGTATTAATTATTAGTCTTCAGATTAATAATATCTATGTATAAGAATTAAGAAAATGTGCATATATACTGTAATTACTGCAGTAATGTAAGTTTAACTTGTATCCAGTCTTACACACTATAACCTTGACATTTGAAAGATACTTTGTACAATAAACAAAGAATGTTTTGCCTTCTTGTATCCAGTACGTCAACAACCTTCCAGCTTGCACGTTAAAATAATCTTATAGGCTTTACAGCCTGGAATATGCTGAGATGTCACAAAGCAATTTATTAAAGAAGTAACCCAACTTTACAGTTTACAGTGAAATTTTGCATAGAACATTAAAATTTAAAACCTATACATATGACAGCTTTTCTTGCATAAATAAAACCGCTAGAATTCTGACACGGATATCTGAACTAACTATCCGCCCGGATTTCGGATTTCAGATAGGAAATCCAAGTTTGTCGGATAGTGCTATTCGTATTTTAAAAAATATGCGAATTGCTATTCAAAGTTCGGATAGCTGAAAAAGTCTGGGTAGTTCGGATATCCGGAATCCGGATGAGTACCACTGCTAGGGAGATGACAAGGGACCAAACGGCCTCAAGCAGCTGAAGGAAGCCCCAGGTAAGTATAAATCTTTAGAGTTACAGTATTTCATCTCAGGTTTCATTTAAACCCACATAAATGTGCCTGCAGCCTTTTAAAATGCTAGATGCTGTGTTTTATTTTAGTATCCCGTAATGATGGGTTTTAAAGGTCGGTGAACAGCCGCTTGCAGTAAAAAGTTGCACTTCTGTAAAAAAAAACTGCGCTCAATCCAGATCCAATCACTTCTGTGTGTATTACACAATGCCTCCAATGCTGCTCCACCATAAACTTATGGTAAAAGAGTTGATGATCTACAAAAGTAGATTACAGTTAGACCGCTTCCTGGTGCATTCACTATTTTAATGTAAAACGTAGCAAGGTTAAAAATACACTTACAAGATCATATTAAAAAACAGACGTATCGCACCCTCTGGTGCAGGATCACCGTCTCTCTAGATGTTACCTTTGATGTTGCTTATTTATACCCGTGTATCCCACATGATAAAGGGTTGTAGGCAGCTCAATATTTTCTAGGGGATTACCAAGAACAGGTTAATTTCCTCATCGATCTCCTTAGGTTTGCTCTTTCGCATAACTATTTTTCTTTTATGAAGGACCTTTATTCACATCTTTCCTTCTCCTCATTGTCATATCCTCATCCTCCTGTGTCCTCTTGTTTTCTATATTTCCACCACTTGGTGTCTTGGGTGATGAGTATTGGGAGGAAGATAGTGACATATTGTACAGCAGAAGGAAATGGCAGCGCTTCCAAACAGACGCTGCACCTGAATTGACTACCTGCACAAGTATGCAGAGCTCGAATAACGGGCAGGTGACATATGGTGACAGGTGACAGTGACATATTGCAACAGGATCTGGAAAGGATGGCTATATGGGCACATCAATGGCAGATGAAATTCAATGTTGAACAATGTAAAGTCATGCATTTTGGTCATACCAATGGTCTAGCACCATACAAAATAAATGGGATACAGTTGGGGGCATCAAACTTGGAGAAGGACTTAGGAGTACTCATCAACAACAAGTTAAATAATCATACTCAATACCAAGCAGCTGCAGCTAAAGCTAACAAAATTTTGGGATGCATTAAAAGGGAAATAAAAACTAAAAGTAAAAACTAAAAATAGACGCCTTAGGCCCGGTTTACATTAGCGGTCGCCGTCCGGAATCGCCGTGCCGGAGCCGGACCGCATGCGGAACGGACGGAACGGACGCACGTCATAGAAATGAAAGCCTATGCGTCCGTTCACATGCGTCCGTTTCGTCCGGACCAGATCCGGACGGGATCCAGACTCCGGCATAAGAACCAACATGCGCTATTTTTTGGTCCGGCTCCTCCGGCAGCCGTATCCGGAGCACCATCCGGCCAATACAAACCAATGAGAACCGGAGAGCGCACAACACACTGGCTAAAAATCCGGATGTTCTACCCCACTTCCTATGCGTATTGTAGCGGCGATTTTGGATGGGGACACATGGGCAAGCATTTTGGAGTGGAGCAGCAGTGACTTTAAACGTGCTGGAGATGGCAGTATGTCGGAGGTGGAGGTGAGTGCTAAACAGCGGAGGGCCTGATTCCACAGGTCCACCTTCTGCTGACCTCCCAGACCCCACCATTTTTATTGTATTTCTACTATCTTTTGCCAAACGGATCCGGATCGCATCCTGATGAACACCTGATGCAACCTGACCGGATCCGGATCGGATCCGGATCAGAACCGTACGGTTCCGATCCGGATC